>NC_050447.1:124095244-124385887 GCF_903995425.1 Onychomys torridus | reverse complement strand
GAAGGAGCTGAGATCACCCACTCAGGGTTGTGACATGGGAAGAGCAAAGACAAACAGAGGTTCCCTCTCTTGGTTTGGCCAACCTTGGAGCCTGAGACACATCTTGCTAGAGTATGATTGAGGTTTACAACCAAATAAACAGACCTCCAGTTTCACCTGGCAGGTACACACCTTGAGTCATTAAGTAATATTAGGAGTGTTTAATTAATATAATTATAAACACAGGAACAAGGCCATCTATGTCATGTCTAAGGAACACATAGGAACCAAGAAAACTAACTGAGGAATTCTTGTTCTAAAATTGCTGAACCTAGAGAGAGACTTCCACTGATAAAGTGCTTGCTGTGAAAGCATGAGCACCTGACTTAAGTCCCTAGAATCCATGTAAAAATAAGGAAAGAAATCTGGGCACAGTAGTGCCCTTCCATTCCCAGTGCTAGAACAGTAGAGATAGGCAGATCCTAGAGCTTGCTAGTCAGCCAGCCAGGCTTGGCTACTCAGTGAGCCCCAGACCCCTGGGAGACTCTGATTCAAAAAATCAAAGTGCCTGAGAATCAAACCCCTAGGTTGACCTCTAGTCCTCAGACACATGCAGATACACACCCCATCCATCCTTAGCTTTGAAGTTTCCTTGTAGGTCCAGCTGCTCCAGTTGGTTCCATCAGAACCTGGAACCATCCACCATTCTTTTGAGACAGGGTCTCTCACTGACCTGTAACTTGACAAGGTTAGATGTACCCCAGGGATCTGCCTGTCTCTGATATCCCAGGACTGGGATTATAAACAAGTGTGATGGCTATTATTACTATCAACATGACTACATCTGGAATTAACTAAAATCCAAGAGGCTGGGTACACCTGTGAGGGATTTTTCTTAATGAACTCATTTGAAGTGGGAAGAACCACCTTTAATCTGGGCCACAACTTCTTGTGGTAGCCTATATAAATAGGACACGAAAGAAGGAAACTTTCAGTCCTTGCTTGCTTGTCCTTGCTGGCAACTCCATTCCTTCACTGTCATTAGAGCCTACTTCTTTGGGATTCTGGTGTATACTGTAACTGAAAGTTCTTTTGTGCACCAGTAGCCAGGCAGGAAGCATAGTCTAGGCTCTAGGCAGGATAAGCGGAGAGGAGGATTCTGAGAACAGGAAGGCGGAGTCAGGAGTCGCCAGCCAGACACAAAGGAAGCAAAATGTGAAGGGGAAACTGAGAAAATGTACCAAGTCACATGGCTAAACATAAATAAAAATTATGGGTTAATTTAAGTGTAAGAGCTAGTCAATAGTTAGCCTGAGCAAATGGCCGAGCAGTTTTAATTAATATAACCCTCTGTGTGTTGACTTGGGTCCAAGCAACTGTGGGGCCCCAGGAGCCGGACAGAACCAAAAAAACTTCAACTACAGTATACCAAAGAACAGATAAGACGTCCAGCCTCAGTCACTGAACAACTATTGAATTCTTGGACTTTCTGTTGATAGACAGCCATTGTTGGACTAGCCGGACCACAGTCTTTAAGCTACTCTAATACATTACACACACACACACACACACACACACACACACACACACACACACTCTCACACACATTCATTCTATCAATTCTGTTCTGTTCCTCTAATACAGCATGTATCACTACTCTTGGCTTTTTGGTTTTTTGAGACAGGGTTTCTCTGTGTAGTTTTGGTGCCTGTCCTGGATCTCGCTCTGTAGACCAGGCTGGCCTTGAACTCACAGAGATCTACCTGGCTCTGCCTCCCGAGTGCTGAGATTAAAGGTGTGTGCCAGAATCGTCCGGCATCACTCTTGGCTTTTTATGTGGGTTCTGATACTTGAACTTGGGTCCTTATGTTTGCGAGGCAAGTGCTTTACTGACTGAGCCATCTCCCCAGCCTGGCAAGTGGTGTTTTTATTCAAAGCATACCATTTCCTCTACTGTATCACGGGAGTTAAAACCTGGCATTGCATGAATGCCTCTGGTCACATGTATGAAAACTCTTGATTGAAGAGAGGCTGGCTCAGAGATGCTCAGCACAGAGGGTAGGCAGAGCTTGCAGATTCCAGCATGACAGATTGCCAGGCCTCCTTGTGAGTCACAGATAGAAGAGAACCCATAGGATGGGAGGATGGCAAAAATGAGACCTTCCACATTTCTCCTCAGAGAACCAGTTATTTGTCTTCTTCAAACAGTGTTGTAAAGAAGGAAGGCAGTACAATACAGCACATGGTGTTTCTACTGGACAACCACAGCCTTTGTATTGCTGGGGGCAGAGGTCAGCCTGGGGGCAGCATCTTCCCACCAGAAATGAGTGTGTGTGCTTATGTGTGTGTGTACATATGTACACATAGCCTGTGGAGGCCAGGAGGACAACTTTGGTTTCATTCATCAGGTACCATCTGCCTCATTTTGTGAGACAGGGTCCCTCACAGGCCTGGAACTGGCCAAGTAGACTAGGCTGACCTTCACAGCTCTGTGATTCCAAGCTTTCTTTCTTTTTTTTTAACATGCGTTTTGGGAGATTGAACTCCCAGTTTTCTGGCTGAACTATCCCCCAACTCTAAGAAGGATTTTTTTTCAAATATTTTTTATTATTTTATTGTGTGTGGTATAGGGGGAGACTGTTCATGTTCTTGGGGTTCAGAAGAGGGTGTCATATCCCTGGAGCTGAAGCTACAGGTGGTCATGCTGGGAACTGAACTAGGGTCCTCTGAAAGGGTGGTGAGGGCCCTTAACTGTCGAGACATCTCTCCTGGCAGGATTTTTGATATTTTCTATAATAATCAAAATCTGAAGCATGGAGCAGGTCCTCTATTGAGATACTGAAAGTCAGACATGCCATTCTTTTTATTTTATTTTAATTATTTTAGTAAATACTCTTTCCCATACTTTCTCACACTGTAGTATTTTCTGGTTATGTTAAAAGGCAGATGGACAATGAGCTCTAGAAATACTATGCATGGTTTCCCAGAGTGCATCATTTCACACACAAAGCAAAACAGAGTCTTAGCTGCCCCACGTCATGGCCAATGCTGGGGTTTAAGTTTTAATTTAATATCTTTTGAGACCTGTTCTCAATCTGTAGCTCAGGCTGTCCTTGAACTCTTGGTGATTCCACTACCTTAGCCTCCAAGTGCTGAGATTCCAGGCAAGTTCTGCTCAACTTCAGATATCCTGATTGGTGAGTATATTTCTGCTTCTTCTGTAACATCATGGGCAACACTGCAGTGTAGTTAGTACTTTTCAACTCATTTACGGACATCTGTCTTCCCTTATGCAATATAAATGCCCTTTAGCTGGTCACATACTCACCCAGCTAGTGATGGAGTCGCCAGACTTTGTTCACACCGAGAGTCTTGCAACACAAAGAGAGCCTGAGTGGTCCACACTCCAGATTTGGGATGCCAGTGGCCTTGAGCAGGGCAGGATGAAACTAACCTCTAAACAGAACCAGCCAATTACAGGTAGAGAAGAAAGTCTGTGGAAGGGAAAAGTCCCTAACAGTGGGGATCTGACTGCACCTGGGGACTGTTGGATGCATCATGATTGGGCATCATGACCATTGCCTGTGGCCAAGATTCTCGATTGAGGGAAAAGTCACACAAGTATTATATTAGAAGTTGGAGGTCAAAGATTTCCCCTCCATTAGTAAACAGTAACCCAGGACTCGGGGTATGGCTCTGTGTCTGCATTTGTCTAGAGTGCACGAGGCCCTGGGGTCTATCCCCAGAAAGCCAAAAGAAATAAGTCATCCTTGATCAGGTGATCTAGACAGGATTTATCCACATTGGATGGTTGAGTGGGAAGTTATCCCCCAAGACTGAGGGAACTTGGTAGGAAAGGGTGCAGAGAGAACGGAAAAGTCAAAAGACAGGAAAGACAGCTGTGAAAAGCTGTCCCCGGGACATGACATGGCCATTGCACTCATGGAATCCTCTTCAGTTTGGGCTGATTGTAGTTACTACAGAATTGGGTGTTTTCTTCCAAGCAAGCAAGCCAGGCATGCATCACATGATTATAGTTGTTGATATTCTTCCCTTTTAGTGTCGGTGGGGTCTGTGGTGGTGACTCCTCTCTTTTTGCTGATGGTGAGTATTGGGCAGTTGTTCACACATTGTAGACTTTAGATCTAGTGAAGTTATCACGTGCCTCATGCCCAGGGGGCCATCTCCTTGGTCTCCTCTCCAGGGACTAGTCAGTGGTGTGTGTTAGGATGAACACCAAAGCTCTGCAGCCCTGGTGGCAGGTGGTGGCAGGACTAACCAATTAATGCACAGCACCCCAGTGACCTGTGCATCTTTACTGTCTCCAGAAGGGCCAGCTTGCTACCTGGAAGCAGTCCCAGGGGGATAACTGAGTTGGTTTCATATAGAGTGAGAGGAAACTTGTAGGCGAGAAAGTGGGTGAGATTGTCACTCCTCTGTGAGCGCTCTCCAAGTGACTGTTCTAAGGTACAGATTCATTGATGTTTTGTCTGTTCCACAAAAGCTGCTTGTTAGCTTGCTTGAAAGCCCAGACAAGCCTGCCAAGTGGAGTGAGGCAGGAGAGGAAGTCAGGGAATCATAGGACTGGGAGTTAGAAGCTGGATCAAGATTGAAAAAACAACAAATTAAAATTGCCTACAGAAATAGTGCTTGTCTTCCTATGGACATCTCAAACAAGGATGTTAAAAACATCCGGCAAAGGGGGCTGAGCGTGTGGCTCAGGTGGTAGAGTGCTTTCCTAACAAATACAAGGTGTTGGGTTTAAGACCCCAGCACTGTGTAAAACGAGTGGTGCGCGCCTGTAATCCTAGCTCTCTGAGGGTGAAGGCATGAAGACCATGAGGTTCACAGTCACCTTCAACTGTGTAGTGAGTGTGAGGGCATTGTGTCTTCAACAACAACAACAACAACAACGGCTATGCTTCCTCAGACCAGCAAGCGTGCAGCCTTGCATTTACCTGTGTGAGCACGCAAGCCACCCTACACATAAGTACTGCACCTGATAGTTCCATTTACAAAAGGAAGTCCTTAAGGGTTTTGAAATAAGTAAACCAGCACATACACTTTAAGTTGGAAACTTAGCTTAGGGACTGGAGAGATAGCTCAGCAGTTTAAGAGCGCTGGCTGTTCTTTGAGAGGACCCAGGTTCTATTCCCAACACCCACATGGTGGCTCACAACCTTCTATAACTCTAGTTCCAGGGCATCCAGTGCCCTCTTCTGGCCTCGTCAGGTACCATGCATGCACATGGTACACACACATACACACACACACACACACACACACTCACACACACACACACACCACACCACACCACACCACACAGATACACACACAGGCACACACAGACATAAAATAATAAAATAATTTTAAAAAAACAGCTTACACTTTAAATCTTGTAAATTGTATTCTTTGAGCAGTGCAGCTTAGCTACAAAATTTGTATATATGTGCATATGCATATGTTCACCATATATAAACATGAACATTATATGTGTATATACATATATCTATATATAGTATATGAATGGCCATTGCAAAGATACCTGTGTGACTCTAAGTACCAGTGCTCA
This sequence comes from Onychomys torridus, assembly GCF_903995425.1. Lineage (NCBI taxonomy): Eukaryota > Metazoa > Chordata > Mammalia > Rodentia > Cricetidae > Onychomys > Onychomys torridus. The sequence continues at coordinate 124,380,336 of NC_050447.1, read as the reverse complement.
ACTCTGGCTCATGTACTATGCCTTATCTCTACTTAACCAATGTGTTGACTTTTTAAACATGTGACTCCCCTGAATTTTTTTCTGCAGTGCTAGTGCAGGAGGTCCTGAGGGTGAGCCTCCTCAGGCTGCTCTTGACAGCTCTGGCGTGTCTCCACAGCACCTCTGTCCTTTGTTTTTGCTAATGAAGATGATTGACTGTGTCCTTCTGAAGGGCACATTGTCCCCTTTCCCCTGTGTGGATGATGGAAGCTGTAGATTTGGGTTCCTACCCTGCCCAGACACACTGGAGCATCTTAGGTGAGGGGAACGTTTCCTCCCCACCCCTTTTTTTAGTAATCCCTTAGGCAAGTAATTTTGCTTCATTTAATTAAAAAAAAAAAATCTGTGTCATGCTTGTCTTTTTGAACGGGAGAATGACTTTTAAGGAATAAAAAGAAAGAAGGTTGGGGCTGGAGAGATAGCGCCTCCTTGCAGATGGCTGGAGTTAGGTCTGCACCCAAATGCCAGCCCATGACAGCCTGTACCTCTAGGTCTAAGGGACCTGATACCTCTTCTGACTGCTGTGGGCTCTTGCATGCACATGGTGCACATACATAATACATACACATAAAATAAATATCTTTAAAAGAGAGAGGAAGTTTTTGAAAATGGAGAGGGTTTAGGAATCGCCATACAAAGGGAAGCATGGGCCTGTGGGGACCCAGGCTGTGATAGGGCACCGATTTGAAGTAACAATGAGTTATGGGACAAGCAGGCTGAATACAGTGACTGTCTTGTCCTGTGTTGTCCCTAGAATGTCTCTGTGCCTGCTGCCCCTTGCTGTTCAGCCTCAGGCTGCCCTCAGCCTTCTGCAGCTGTCTGCTGCCATCTTGTATTGTTGCTGTGCAAGTGCGTGACATGGCATCAGCCTTCTGCTTTCAGCTCATGGCAGATAGATGGCTAACCTCCACTGTGATCATATCTATTTAAGGATTTCTCAGAACCACGACTTTCCTCCTTTCATAAGTAACCATGGTTTTTGTTTGTGGCCACAGAGTCCAGACTAGTCGCAGAACACAGCTCTGCCTACGGATGTTTCTGAAGAGATGGCTGTGTCAGGGGTTAAAGCTCTTGCTGTGTAAGTGTGAGGACCTGGGTTTGGATCGCCAAGACCCAAGGCCACGCCCAGTGAGATGGTGGCTTGTCAGTGGAAGGTGGAGACAGGGGGGGGGACTCCTGAAGCAAGCTGGCTGGGGAGTGCTATAGTGATGAGTCCCGGGTTTGATTGAGAGACCTTGCCTCAGTGAGAGTGATCGAGGATGATTCCTGACCTAAGCCTTTGGCTTCCACATGCACAAGCACAGGCACGCACACATGCATGCACAGAAGTGGAAAATGAAAGTCAGCTTCTCCACCAGGTGACCTGCACCTGTGTGCAGTTGTCCATCTGTGTCTGAGGGGATGGGATGGGTTCTAGAACCATCCACAAAACTCAGAGATGCTCAGATCTTTTAATGAGATGGCGTGTGTGGCGCTCATGCCACAGTCAGCATCCTTCCATACATCAGTCACCTCTAAAGGCCTCACCATTCGGAGATGACAGATGTGCCGTGTCAGTGGGTGTATGGAATAGAGAAATGACAAGGGCAAAGACTGTCTGTGCAGAGCTTCTTTTTCTGAATGTATGTGGAACCCATGTGTTCAAAGGTCTGCATGAGTCTGAACCTAGGCACTGAAGGACCAGGAGCTCCAAGAGTGCAGAGCCATCTAGTAGATGTCACACTGTGTTTTGTCTTTCTGGGCTCTGGGGTATCACTGAGTCACCTTGGTTCTGCAGTGTTGGGCACTTAGGGCATAAAGATGCTAGAGCAGGGTGGTGCTGGGGGCATGTATTCAGGTCCACATGTGGTTGCCAGGGAGGAGGCAGAGGTGGTGCTGTTCCAGAAGAATGTTGCTGGGGTTCCGCTTATGGAAACTTCAGCTCCCACAACCAGGGGAACCCCAGCTAACCTTATGTGGAGGCTACGAGCTGGGAAGATTAATTCAGTTTCTAGGAGTCTGGTGACATTTTAGTTTTTGCTCTGATGGCTTGTGAAAGAGTGACAAAGCCCTTCTAGGGCCTGTCTGTCCCCTGGAGCTTTGGACTTAAAAAACCTCTGGTTATATAGTAACAGGAGTGCTTGGAAGAGAGCCACACCCTCCAAGAAGGTTAGGAAACCGTCCACTTCGCATTTGTGGTCAGGATGTGACTGCATGTGCAGATGCCCAGCCCTCATTCTCACCTTATTTACAGGCTTTGCATGCTGGGTACTGACTGCTGCAGGGTGAGAGGGCGGTGGGAGGGGCCTTGAGGATATCCACGATGACAAGACATATCCTCAGGCACAGCTGGTACCACCGGGTTGGCTGCCATCTCACTAACACATAGCACATGTTCTGGGCAGTGGTGACCTCGCTGGGGTAGTGAGTGGGCGCGTGGGTACTTGCACACCTGTGAGGGCAACTATGCATGTGCTCATGTGATCTTTGAGTGTTAGTGTGTCTGGGCATGTGCACACATCTAGCAGAGGCTGTTGTAGGTGTGATGACTGGGTGACAGACTGGGACTTCCTGTGGTAGCTCGGGGAAGGGAAGGCCCTGGGTAGCCCTGGCCTCTTGCCCTGCCCCAGGCCTTTAGAGTTCTTTTGTCAGCCTTGAAGAGAATCCAGATTGACAGAAATGAAAATGAACTCGCATCAGTGAGGTGAACTCAGCTGATTTTCCTAGTTTTTTGTTTGAAGTAGAAAGTTTGTGCGTGTTTGCTTGTTTTCACATGTGTATATGAAGGCCAGGCCATAACCTTGACTTATTCTTCAGATGCCTCCTCCTGTTTAGTTTTTTTTTTTTTTTTTGTTTTTTTTAAGGTCTCTCACTGGCCTGGAACTATAGCAGGAAACTTAAAAGGTCTTATTAATGAAATCAAACCTGAGGCCAGTTATTGGGGTGAATGCTGGAAGATCAGAGACACAGAACAAGCCACAGCTAGTTCCTCAGGTGATCCTGTTTCCTCAGGCTGGAAGCTTCTGAGTCCTCATCCCAATGGCTCTCAGCTGGACGGTGCTGCTCCAAAGCCTGAATACTTCTCCAGCCAAATGCTTAACTAACTAAATGCTTAACTCCTCCTTTAGTTCCTGGTCCTCACGCCTTACATACCTTTCTCTTTCTGCCCCCACTCCCTGGGATTAAAGGCGTGGGTCTCCATGCTTAGCTGTTTCTAAAGTGGCCTTGAACTCAGAGATCCTCCTGGCTCTGCCTCCCAAGGGCTGGGGTTAAAGGTGTGCACCACCACCGCCCAACTTCTGATATGGCTTACTCTTCCCATTTTCTAGCCACCATTTCTGGCTTTGTTCTAGTGGCTGTCTGTTCTCTGACCCCAGATATGTTTATTTTGGGGGAACACAATATTTCAGGGAACGCAATACCCACCACATGGAATTTACTGGTTCATCAGTGAGACCCCCAGAGTTCTCCGGTCTGACCCTCCAGCGCTGGATTTAAAAGCATGCATCACTACCCCCGCTTTTTTACAGGGCTTCTGGGGGGTTGGACTCAGCTCCTCATGCTTGCAAGGCAGGCACTTTACCAACTGAGCCACCTCCTCAGCCCGTGAGTCAGGAAATGGTTTTGAACTTCCTGTTCGCCCGTTGGTACATGCCCCAGACACAGAGACACAGGCTGGGAGGCCCAATAGCCATGTGGGTCACTGTTATAAGTCAGGCTCATGACCGAGAAGAGCCTCCACATGGTGCGATTCTCAGGTCTTTGGTTCTTGCTGTCATGGGTCTGGTTAGTGTCTCACTCTTTGTTTTTCCTGCACAGCCCCCCCACTTCTTCTGCCTCCCCAGAAATGCTCATTCATAGATTTCCCCCCAAACCACCCCCTGTGCCTCCAGAACCCCAGTATTGTGTCCCTCCTTTTTTCTAGCGTCAGGCTTTGGGATAAGTAATGTTTAAGAGGGTGTGAGGTCGAGGGGCTCCCGACTGTGTGCAGTCCCGTAAGTCATAGACCACTGACACCAATACAGACTGCCCTCTGGATGTACAGAGGAGAGAGAACCACTGCCCTCCAGTGTGAAGAGCAAATCTGTGTCCATTGGAAATTCATCCCAATACCCCTTTACTTCCTGTAGCTTTTTGTTGTTGAGATGAAATTCACATAACATAACGGATGATGTACAGAGACATTCTGGCACTGTGCTCTGCAGCCTGGGAATTACTGAAGACCCCAGCCCTTCCCCTCCTAGGCAAACCAGTTTAATGAACTGCTAGAAAGAGTTACTTCATCACAGCCTTCTGGAATTTGTTTAGTGATTCCCTTGTCATTCAGGAAAGAGTCTGGCCCCAGGACCATCTTGTAATACCTAGGCTATCTAGGATACCCCAGTTTCCACCAATCTGTTACTCTGCCAGGGGTGAATAAAACCTATTAGAGATTTATTCTGGCACTCTTGGTTTGGCGACATGCTGTCCTCAAGAGTGCTAGATCATTCTTGCCTCTGCTTAGTTCTATGATTGTGCTGCTATGTAATGCCTTTTGGGGGTAATGGGCACCCTAGTATTTTTTGATTTGTACGAGTTCGAATAAAAAACAAAGCTCTGAGTATTGGGCTTGGTGGCAGATGGCTTGCTTAGTGTGCTCAAGAGGCTGGGCATCATCTCTTGCACTGCAAGACAGGTAAACAAAAATAAAAACCAAACGCAGCTTAGTAAGAAGTGGGATGGTGGAGGTCCTGGAGGGGTGTAGACTCTGCAGGGAAGAGCTAGGTGTGGTATGGGGATGAACATGTACCAGGAGTGGCTTGAGGACAATGGGATCTAAGTATGGAGGGAAGCCAGTCCAAGGTTTGGTCCCCAAGGTCTTTTGGGACTGACAGCTCATCTGGGGATACCAGAGCAGACCTGTTAACCTCGGTGCTTGGCCTTGTCTGTGTAGACTGGCATCGTGAATCGTGGTGTCAGGAAGGGGTTTCCTTGGAGCGGCCTCTCTAGAACCCACATAGGGTCCTGCCTGTCACTGTCCTGCAGGAGCGCAGGGCTTATATGAAGCCAGTGTGGTCACGGTTGTTGCTTGCTATTTATTCTTCAGGGTCCTGTACAGTGTTGGAGGCTTGTTGGCCTGGACTGTCCATTCACCCAGATGGTCCTGGCACAGGCACACTTTGCCAGGCCTTTCTGCTAGGGTACCCTGTCCCTGCTTCTAGGGGTGTCCTCTGGGCTGGCCAGTGACCAAGAGAGTCCTGCCAGAGGGAGGGTGCTTCAAGTCATAAGAGGTTTGGGATGGAGCACCCATGGGTCCCAGGGCCTCCTGGGGGTGTTAGTAGCAGGGATTCTCCATTGATGTTCTTAAGTTGCTAATAGTACATCTCTCTTGGAATACCCTTCTTTGCTTTGTGTCTGTGCATCTTCACATAATGTGTTGGGACCACTTTGATGCAGGCTGGCCCCTATAAGAAACACATCTCTTCAGCAGAGTCACTGAACTTCCCAGAGGCCTTCAGCAGCACAGGCCTGGAATCCATTAGGAATGTACTTTTCTGTGTTCCCTCAGCTCTGCAGGACCAGGGTTCTCACTGGGGCCTAAGGGTCTGCTTTTCATTCACCCGTGGCAGTTTTGCTATGTGAAGACCACTGGCTGAGGCTCTTAGAAGTGGCAGTGGCTTCGAGTGCATATCTCAGAGTTGGTGGGTGAGGGGGTAGGGCTTCTGGGAGGAGAGGGGCCTCTTACAGTGTATATGGGTGTGTGCATTGGGAGCGTATGTGTGTATATCTAGGCATGAGTGTATGTGAGCATGATATACGTATATGCGGATGCATGTGTGCAGGTTGAAAGTTCTCTTTTAGAGGACTGTGGCATGTGTCTGCTGAAGCATGCAAGGTAAAAATGTCACTAGCAGAGAAGGACCAAGTTGTCTTCTGACTTCAGATGTAACCCACAGCATGAGAACTAGCTCTTGATGCCTGTTCACACACTTCAGTGAGGCACGATGGAAGCTGGAGCCTCAGCCCCACTCTGGCCATCTTTGTTCAGCTCTGTTCTGTCTTGGGCAGTTCCACTTCCATACAGGGTGACTGCCTTCTTTCATACAGCTGCCTAGGATTCGGATATTTGGACAGACTGTGTATGACTCATTCTCTGGTTACCTGCTGGTGGTCCTTGAGGCTGTTTCCATGGTTTTGCTGCAGTGCAGAGAATGTCCTTCGTCACTTCTTTGTGTCTGAGTGGGAACAGGTCTTGGTCCTTTTTCTGTTGCATTAATTGGGTAATTTATAAAGCAGGGAGCTTTATCCAGCATACAGTTTGAAGTTAGGGTGTCCAAGGGCAGGGTGCTAGCATCCGTCTAGCCCCTTCTGGTATAGGGTATCATGGTAAGGGCATCATGACATGGTGAGACAGACCCAGCCTGTCAGCATGGGTCTTTTCCTCTTCTTTAAAGCCTCTAACGTTATCGTGGAGGCCATACCCTATGACCTCATCTAATTACCTTGCAGAAGCCCTGTCTCCAAATACCAGCAACACAGGAGTATGGAGATTGAATTTTACCCTGTTAATAATGACACAATGGCAGCCACATTTCAACACATGGATTAGGAGGTACTCTTCCAAAACAGCAGCAGGATGTGCGGCAGGAAACTCCCAACAGCAGCCAGGCTTCTGCTGTTCCTTCTCCCTACTGGGTTGGGAGTTCCCGGAGTCACCCCCATCACTGGCTGGTCACTCCTCCCACCTGATAGAGGCTGTGACATCTCTTTGTGTGGTTGATGGTACTGAACCCCCACCACCGCTGATGTGCCCTCTGCAGGTTCATGCTCTGGTTGGGGACACTGGGGACCTCGGGAGCTCCTAGGGAAGGTGGCTGTAGCATTTGCTGCCTGCTGTTTCTGTGCCTCCTTTTGTGTGTTACATAGTAAAGCCCTTTCTGCTTTATTATTAAAAAACAAAAGCCAGTTCTGGTATTCTGGTTTCTTCTTTCTCGAGCTTCTACTTAAAATGGTTGAGTATGTACTAATGCCAGTATTTCTTAGTGTGTTGTTCTAGTTTAGGGGCCGGATTGGAGGTGTTGTGCTAAAATGTCATGCTTTAAAAAAGCCTTTAAAATGTTTGTTTGTTTGTTTGTTTGTTTGTTTGTTTGTGTATGCGTGTACTGCAGCATACGCGTGGAAATCAGAGGACAGCCTGTGAGAGCCAGTTTTCTCTTTCCATTATGTGGGTACCAGTCATGTTTGGGGGCAAGCACCTTCACCTACCAAGCCATCTCATTTGCCCTTAAAATGTCAGATTTTATGATGATGACTGGATTATTTTTCACAGCCTATGATCTCCTTCCTCCACACAGCAGTTCTTAGTCTGTGCTGTGGAAACTGCTGCTCTGGTTCCCGGTTAGCATAGAGGGAGTAAGTCAGGGAGAGGCAGACACTTCCTCCATCCTTCCTGTTCCTGGGGGTGGGGGGCGGCCCTGCAGTGCTCACCTGCAGAGGTGCTGCGCACCGTGACAGACTTCTCTCTTGGGCAGTGCCCTTGCAGAGTCCCGTGTGTGTGTGTGTGTGTGTGTGTGTGTGTGTGTGTGTGTGTGTGTGTGTGTGTGTGCGCGCGCGTGCGCACGCCTGTCTGTCTATCTGTCTGTCCAACTGACTGACTGACTCACTTTGGTTCTGCTAAGATACCTCCTTTCCAATTCTTGTTTCAGACTCTGTTAACACCACTGGAACACAGCCAGGTTCTGAATGCTGACATGTCTGACGATACTGGTCCCTAGGTGAGTAACAGAATCCACCTGCCAAGGCAGAGTCCCCTCGGGAGGTGACCCCGAGAGTCAGCAGTTGACTCTCTTGTATACGCAGCCCACCAGTGATGAGAGAATCAAGAAAACTCTGTCCATGAAAACCGAGGCATTCTTGCCAAAGGGGTCACTGTCTGGATGAGGGTGTGACTTGAGTGGCATTGAAGGCCCCATGTGGATGGAGGTGGGGGAAGCTGCCAGCATGATGGGGCCCTGGGTGAAGGGTTTGGATGATAAATTCCTCACTTTTCCTGCTGTGACATAAAACCCAACAAAAGCAGCTTACAGAAGGAGGGTTTCGTTTTGGCTCCGTTTAAGGATAAAGACTAGACTATTACGGCAGGTAAGGTGTTACTGCGGGTGGGCACTTGAGGCAGCTGCTGCTTGGTTGAGTTGCGATTGAGTTGTATCGCAGTCTGGAAGCAGAGGGAAACATGCTGGTGCTCAGCTGCTCTCTTCTTCGTATTCAGTCTGGAGCCGCTGGGATAGAACAGCCCACATTTAGGGCAGGTCTTTCAGCCTCAGTTAAAGCTCTCTGGAAACACCCTCACAGACATGTGGGTTTCCATGTGACTCTAAATCCAGTCAGTTGACAGTGAAGATTCACCATCAAAGCACCTGGGTCAGCACCAACTTCCGACTTCCAGGCAAGACAGGAGGGAGCTGGGTGGAGTCCCTTACCCCTCCCTCTAAGAAATCCCCTGGGGATTTTGTGTTCAGGAGTATGCACTGGGTCTTTGAAGGTAACCTGTCTCCTTCCCTAGGGAGATTCAAGAGCATCTGTCTCTGCTTCTTTTCTGTCCTCCCAGCCACTGCTTGACCCTGGGGTAGAGACATCTGTGGAGGTGGCAGCTCAGATATGGGCTGGGAGGGTGAGGTGCCACAGTAGAGGCTTTCTGGATTGGCCTAGGGCTCAGAAGGCCTGGTGTACATGGACCCTGGTGCACATGCTTGTGTGGTAACTATGTCACCCTGGCTCAGTAGCTCCAGGAGGGTATTGGTTTTCTTTTGTCGCAGATGATGGTGAGGCACACAGTATGGTGAACACAATGCACCATTTTCTTGGAGGCATCTCCAGCCTTGGCTGTAACCTCCTCCAACCACTGTGACGGGGCATCCATCTCCCAGAGCTGCTTGGTCTTGTTGTGCCAACCCCACCCCAGGCCCCCAGGTGCTTGCCACTTCCAGAGCTGAGGGGAGAGGCAGCCAGGCAGACCCCGTACCTTCCACGGCTAGGCCAGAGGTTCTGACTAAAGGTGTGCAAGAACGTGCCTGCATCTAGTGGACTTTCCAAACATGGCTTTTGTGTCAGCCTAACTCAAGTGTCTTGAGCCTTGTCTAGAAGCCCAGTTGGTTGGCCAGCTGTTAGCACAGCACCCTACGGAGGCTCAGAGGTCTTCCAAGCCTCAGCTTTCACATCATGGATACAGTAGTCCCCTTATGTGCAGTTTCACTCTGTGAGTGTTTTGTTCCCTGAAATCAACAAGGAGAGAGAACAGTACAGGGAAGCATTTGGAGAGCGAGAGGAGAGGGCTCATACTTGTACAGCTTTCTGCTGTTCAATCTGATTACGAACTGCTGTTGATATCTCAGTGTGGCTAATTTTCAGAAAGAAACTCTGCCGTAGGTTTCTGCATGGTTGAAAAAGCATGGTGCCCTCTCCCTGGTGTCAGTCACCCAGCGAAGGTCTTGGAGGGTAGCGGCCCCCACCCCAGGATAAGGGGAGTGCTGTAGTTTGCATATAAAAGGCTGTCTAGAAAGGAAATACTTAGGAATATTAAGCTGTATATTATAGAATTTGCATTGAGGTGGAAACTAAAATAACTTTTCAGGATCTTTCCCAGTGTGAAGTGTCCCATACAAGCAGCTTTGCCTTTGGTGGGTCCTCGGAGTGGGGACAAAGCAGGCATTGTCCTTACTGGTGCCCCTGGGGGCCCGTCTCTATGACGCCATGGTGGAAATCTAGCCAAGAATCCAAGAGTGGCCTCTGGGAGAGACTGGTGTGTCCAGGCAGGGAAAGGCAGCAGCCAGGAGGTTTTGTGAGGTCTGGCTAACAAGCGTGGTTTAGGGGTGCTTGGGTACTCCTCGAGTCTGTTGGGAATACTGAGCACATGAGAGGGCAAATGTCAGGATTAGGGACAGGCCTTGCTTGGTGGTGGCAAGTGGCAAGGCTGTCTCACCTGCAGGGCTCTTCTTAGATCCACACACTTGCCTTGAACATGTTGAGGGGACACAGTATGGGGAGGGAAGTGCTTCTGGTTTTCCTCCACTCTCGAGGCTGCCCGAACTTTCAAAATTCCCCGTCTTTCTGTGCTCAGGCTGCCTTGTCACAGTTCTGTAGTCTTTCTTGTGTTTTGTTTTCCTAGTTCATTTTGTTTGGTTGTTTGTGACAGGGTCTCACTATGTAGCTCTGGCTGTCCTGGAACTCACTATGTAGAGCAGGCTGGCCTTGAACTTGTAGAGATCTGACTGCCTCTGCTTCCCGAGTGCTGGGATTAAAGGTGTGCGCCACCATGCTCAGCTTCATCTTTTTTGTTTTTTTAAGACGTGTTTAATTATTAAATTTATATGTTTGTGTTTGTATGGGTGTATGCCACATCTGTGCAGGAACTGACTTTATCTTTCTTGTGTCTATTAATTATGTTTATATGTTTGTGTTTGTATGAGTGTATGCAACATGTGTGCAGGTGCCCAAGGAGGTCAGAAGAGGGTGTGGATCCCCTGGACCTGGATTTACAGGTGATTGTGAGCAGCCTGCTGTGGGTGTTGGAAACTGGATTCTGGTTCTCTGTAAGTGCAAGAAGTATTTGTAACCTCTGAGCTGTTCGTAATCTCTCCAGCCCCAGCCATGAGGTCTTACCAGGTCCGTTGTGTGTGTACTGTTGCATTGCTTAAGTGTACCCAGCCCTAGTAGTCTCAGCTGAGTGTGCCTAGTACTCAAGTGTGCTCCCTTTGAGTGTGCTCATATGCCTTGGGACTGACAATTTATGTATAGGAGGGTAGCCTTATTTTTAGTGTTTAAAATACAAGCTTTGAGCAGGGCCACCATAGCTTTAGTTAAATGATACTAAAATGGGAGATAATTACTTCCGTGTGTTTCGTGGAGCCTGGGAAGGTCTCTCTGGTCCCATGGGTGCAGTCCTGGGAAGTTCTGACCTGGAATAATGCCCAGGTCCTTCCCCCTTGGGTATCCAGGGTCTACTAGGTGCTGATCCAAAAGCTCAGAGACCTATAAGTATACAGAACTCCTGCCTATGTGGCATCAGTCAGACATTAGGCCCGCTGTAGATCACCAGCAGCCATTGCATGAGAAATATGCAAGATGCCAGGTCCTCCAGTGGCTCTGATGTGACAGGAGACATGGAAGTTTAGTACTGTCTAGCCACTTCAAACCCAAAGGGGCCAGCCCTGACCTGGGACTCTACCATTGGCCACAGCAAAGTGTCCATGTACAGTGACTGGAAGCACGCACACCCTCGGCACACTTGGTACCAGTCATTTATATTAGCAGCCATGTGTGGGCCGGGTTGCTCTCCTGTGCTCTAGACCCACATTGCCCATAAGTGAGTACTGTGCCTGGCCCAGGTGCTGGAGTGTGGTTATTCACAGCCAAAGCCTGGTGTGACGATTCAGCACCCAGAAGGGATTGTGCATGCCTCTTTCTGAAGTGTGTTAAGTACGTAGCAGAAGGTTTGTGTATTGGATTAAGTGAAGTACATTATTAGAAAGTATTCATTCACTCTCCTAACGTGGCCATCCTTCACAATTGCAATGGCATGTGCCATCAGCTGTGTGCATTGAGCAGCATGGATTTACAGTGCTGTGGCTGTCCTGGGTTTGAGTTTGCTCTGATCCTGCTGGCGCTGGACCAGTGGGAAGTGCTGCAATTACTGGTTTCTAAGGAAAGTTCCTAAGCAGCCTCTTGAGGTGCCTGGGAGGGTCACCACACTGATCATGTTTCTCTTGAGGCACCAGCCCTGCCTTGCCTGTGATGAGCCCTCATCCTGAAGGCTCAGCACTGTGTGGGTTTCCTTTGCCCTTCCTTGTCTTCTGTTGGGGGTAAAGATGCAGTATACTTGTTTGTAGCTGATTCTCCATATCATGGCCATGTCATGTTTATGATGAACCCAGTGTCTCTGTGGGAGGAGAGCCACCTTGTAAATACCTGTCGTTCCCCCCCCCTACCATGTGACTTGCTTTGGCAGCCAGAGTGGAAGGGCTGCTGCCTGTGCAGCTGTGGGGAGCCGGCACAGTCCTAGGAAAATACCCCAGGCACTCCCACATCTGGCCAGGCTATTAATATCCCACAAAGGGCTCCTTTTTCCCTGTGGAGAGCCTGCATGTGGCGATGCTGTCATGCACATGAGCAGAGCCCATGAATCGAGCCTTGCAGTGAGTGGCTTTCTGGATGCACCATTGAGTTCCCATCTACAAGCCGGGGTCTTGTAGTTTTCTGCCTGCCATTCTGCAGTGTGTGGATGCTGGTTCCCAGAGGGCAGGTGGAACTGTTGCCCACCAGGTAGCCTGTTGCAGAGAGGTTGGTTCTTCTCAGCTGTTTCTATTCACACTACGTTGGAAGAGTTCTCTGTAGCCTACCATGTCCAGGCAACCAGGCCTCAGTAAATGGCAAATTAAGTTAAACTGCTGGGGAAGACAGACTCCAGGTGGGATCGCTAAGGTCAAGTGGGAGAAGAGATGGTGTATGGGAGCATGGAGAGAGGTGACCTGTTGAAAAGGACATAGGCCGTGGGTCTTATCTCTTAGGGTCTTCATGTGCAGAGCTGGTCCCACAGGGATACCCCCTAGCTGAGCCCTTCTGGTCCTCTGAGCTGGACATACAGGTTTGGAATTGGATAAGGAGCCCTCTCCAGATAACCTGTGTCTGCTGTCTTTCCCTGCCTGCAGCCTGTGTTTAGAAGTTATGGCCACCATGATCCTAGGTGGTGTGTGTTTGAGTGACCTGAGGGAGCTCATTTGAACAGGAAATGCAGACCCCTGTGAACACTGTAGAGTGGTGTGTTCTCTTCCCTGGAGGACCTGGAGGCCTGAGAGTGTTAATCATGTAAGTGGGATGATGCAGGAAGTACTCCGTGTGGGAGCACACCCCACTCAGAGACCACACTGAGCCGTTGTGTTCTTTGCTCTTACGGCTTGCTGCAGATTGTGTAACTCCCTAGGGATGTCAGGCTCTGACGCTAGTGCCTCACCTGGTCAATATGGTCTTGTGTGAATAGCTCCTGTGGAGGGTCTTTTTCATGGAGAGTTCATTTGGGCTTATCTGGGAGAACCTGAATACAGTCACAGGTGCCCTCATGGAGAGACAGAGGAGGCAAGCTGCTGTGAAGAGATGCCTATGTGGAGATGGGTGGAACCTGGAGCAAAGGGCTGCCAGAATGGGTTTTACCCTACCTGCCTGGGCCCCATGGTGCCTAATCAGACATCGCCCTGGGTGTCTGGAGGACATTCTGATTTTTTTTCTTAACTTGTGTGTGTGTGTGTGTTTATGTGTGTGAATGTGAGCACATACATGCCAGGACATGGTGGTGCCATACATGCTTGTGGAGGTCAGAGGACAACCTCAGGTGTTGGTCTTTTTGCCTTCTACTTTATTTGAAATAGGGTCTATTATTGTTATTATTATTATTATTATTATTATTATTATTATTTTCTTTGTGTGTGCCACTCATTGACTCACGCTCTGGGGCTTCTCCTGTATCCACCTTCCACCTCCCTGTAAGAAAGTGGTTCTCAACCTGTGGGTCACAATCCCTTTGGGGGTTGAATGGCCCTTTCACTGGGGCTGCATATCAGATATTTACCTTGTGATTCATAACCGGAGCAAAGTTATACAGTTACGAAGCAGCAATGAATGTTATGGTCGGGGGTCACCACAGCATGAGGAACTGTATTAACGGGTCGCAGCCTTAGGAAGGCTGAGAACCACTGCTGTAGGTGAATTGGGGTTGTGGGAGGACGCTACTTCATTTAGCTTTATGTGGGTTCTGGAGACTCGAACTCAGGTCCTCATACTGGTGCAGTGGGCACTTTCCCCACTGAGCCATCTCCCCAGCCCTAGATGGGGCTCTATGAGATTGCTGTTTTAATCCAAGGACTCAGTAAATTGGAAGGCCTTTCCTGTGTGGGTGGTCATTAGTAGGGAGGAAATGCCTGCAGGTTGCCTAGGAGCTAAGGGGTCTCCAGTTGCAGATTAGAGATGCAGCCTCTTTAATTACAGAGGTCAGACCCTCACCTTGAATGTCTTTCTCTGTACACATCCCATCAGTTCTGCTCTTGAAAGAACCTGGAGGTACCAAGAACCCCACGAGCAAGGACCGTTTGCAGCCACCAGACACAGGCAAGCCTCCATGTAATTCTTGGGGGACTTTGGGCCAGTGACAGTGACTTCCAGCCTCCAGAGATAGGGGAGAGTTAACTCCTGTTGTTTTAAGCCTCTGGGCTTTAGTAATTGGTAAGAGCAGCCACAGGAAAACAGGAAGTCAGAATAAACAGCACTTCCACAGATACCCTCAGACCTGTCATTCAGAGGCCCTGACCTTGGGGCGGGTGGGGCACTGCTGGGTCACAGGGTGTGTGGCTGTTGACTTTGGTAGAACTTGCTGGCCTAGTTTGTGAAAGGCTCTGACTGTTGGTCTTGGTACCCTGTTCCCAGTTCCCTCCCTCTGCAGTGGCAGGTGTCTGCTGGAGAGTGATGTGGTCACACTGCCTGTCCCTGAGCCCTGGTGAGTGGTTCCAGCCTCGGGTCCTGTGGCTCTTCGGCTTCATTCTTTGCCACCACTTCTGCTGGGTGGGCTGCTCCTCTTGCTCATCAGCAGGGGCTGAGTGTTCTACATATTTCTGCTTTGAAGCACTGATTCTCAGTTCTTAAAAAATTTGAAACCCTAATTCCTAATCCTTAAACATTTTTTTTTCTCATTTATTTATTCTCCGTGTGTGGAAGTGGGAAGTGGGAAGTGGGGTGCATACTTACCAAGGCGCATTTGTGGAGTTCAGAGGACAACCTGAGAGTCAGATCTCTCCTACTATGTGGATTCTGGAGATGGAACTCCTGCTACGCTCACCGGCATGCACCTTTACCAGCCCAGCCATCTTGCTTATTCCCAGTTCTGCCTTTTGCTGGCTGCTTTTATGAGCATCTCACTGGCCAGCCAGGTGAAACCTGCAATGCTCAGGTCTTTTTCTTTGTGTTTAAGGATTGTGGTGTCGGTGTTAAGATACAATGGATTATGTAGGAGTTTTATTCAGTGAATTTGAATTGTAATGCATAGATTAAGATGTTTGAGGGAGAGCTTTGGGGAGTGTGTGTGTGTGTGTGTGTGTGTGTGTACATATGTATACTGTGGCTTGAGTGGAAGTCACAGGACAACATGCTGGACTCAGTTTGCTGCTTTCACCGCGTGGGATTGAACTCACGTTGTCAGGCTTGGTGGTGGGTGTCTTTACTCACAAAGCCATCTCTGGCCCTAAAAGGTGTTTTGGGGGAGGATCTTTTTTTTTTTTTTTTTCCATGAATTGAACTTCTGCTCAGTGGCTTCTCAGTGTTCTTCATAAAAGGACTTTCTGCTGCTCCCCTGTGGCCTGTTGGCCTTTTCACATCCGAGTCATTTTGGTGACAGTTCTATGGAGTGTGCTGACGCAGTGATGGAGTCCCCTCTCTGTGCCCTGCACATGCTCTTTCAGCACAGTGATGAGAGAAGATTCTTCTAATGCATGGATGACACATGCTTCCTCTGCAGGGGACAGTCAGGGTGCACAGGAGCTGTGCTGAAGGGGCTGTGGAGGAGGGCAGGGAGAGCCAGGCAGAAAGGGAAAACACGCCTTCACAGCACTCTCTCGGTGCCTCCGGTAACTTCTAGAAGCCTGTGAAACTAGAACTGAGGATGTAGCTCAGTTAGAGGAATGCTTGCCTAGCATGTGCGAAGCCTTGGGTAGGTTTGATCTCTGCACTACATAAAACTAGGCATGCTGGTGCACATCTGTAATCCTAGAAGGATGGGTAGTTCAGGGTCATGTTGGGCTACACATTGGTTTGAGGCCAGGCTGGCCTCAATGAGATCCTGTTTCAAAGTCAAATATGAACAACAAAAATCCAAATATGAAGTTAGTGAAGTCAGAGTGTAAGGTGATGGGCACCAGCCGGAAAGCAGCCTGTTGTGGGCACAGGAATAGAAGGCAGCGTCTGGGTGGGGACCTGCCCTCCTTCTGGGTTTCCTTTAGTGTCTGTGGTCTGACCCTGACCAGGATGGGTGAGTGCACATGTGGGGTGTAGCGTGTGCACCAACAGTTGGCAGGTATCTGAGGGTTGTTCTGTGCCCACATCCACATGCTAAGGTGTATGTGTCACCATGTTCCAGGTTTGTATGCCTGACCTTGAACTGCCAGGCCTGGATCTCCTTCTGAGTATTGTCCTTAGACATTGCCTGCCCCTCTGGTGGCTGGTGCCCCATGGCTTCTGAAAACTCTGTGTTGCTGAGCTGGCTAGGCCCCACCCTTGCTGGGAGCATGATGAGGTCAGGCCTGCATTTGCCTGTGTGTGACCCAGCCACACCCGTGCTGTGGGTGGAGATGTGGAGTGTTGCAGGTGCTTGACCCCACACAGGACTGACAGCCTGGGCCCCCAGCTCCAGGGTAGGTGTGGGATGAGGTTGGCCAAGGTGTCGCCCGGCCGGGTCTGTCTAACCATTTGCTAGACCTGGGCAGGTAGGCCCTTCTCAGTCAGTGGCTGCTTGTTTCATGGTAGCAGTGATGTTGCTGGGCCCTGGCTCTGCTGTGTAGGGATGAGCACTGTCTTCCCGACATCCAGCATTCTGCAGGAACAGCAGCTGTGGTATTGCTTCAAGGTCAGTGAGAGAAGTGAATGACAGCTAGGTCTAAGGAGCGGGTAGACAGAGGGGCAGGGCATGGGGCCAGGTGGGTGGAGGATAGGCCTTGGGGGAAGGGGGCAGATAGCCGGAGTGTCTGGATGTGCTAACAAGACCCCGTGGGTCTGGTGGATGTCAGGGCATTCCCACTTACACTTTTCTTGCAGCCCCTCCATAGCCTGGAACACAGATACCCATCTCTTTCCAGGGCTTCTCATTTTATGGGCTCTGCCCTGGGGCAGGAGTGGGGTCATGCTCCAGCTGTCACCTGGCAAGTCTCACCAGGAAGTGGTGGGGAGTTTCCCAGTGGGCCCAATGGGCTGCAGGTGGGCCTTCTAGACTGTGAGTCATGGTCTAGGGAGAAGCAGCTTCGTGGAGGGTAGAGGAAGTGGCTGGGCAGGTGATATAGGGCTGCCTGCCTGCTCTTCTGCATCTGTCTTGGGTACTTGTGGGGTTGAACCTTCCTCTATGGAAAGGCTGTCTTTTCAAAGCTTCGAATGAACAGCAGAGGGAAGCTGGCCCCAGCTGGACATGTGTTTTATTTCTGTATATGGCTTTCTGACCTCCCTTTCTGCTGAGCATCTCAGGTCTGTAACACTTTGCCATCTCCCAGTTTCCTCTTTCCTTTTGTGCTCTTGTGACATAAGGGGCCAGCTCCACACTGTCCTGGCAGAGGTGCTTGGGTTGAGACCAGACAGGAAGGCCAGCGAGCAGGCTAGGGTGTTGCAGCCCCTCTCTTGGCTTTCATGGTTGTCCAAGACCATCTTATTGTTCTACCCACTGACCTTGACTCAGGCATCTGGACAGTTTCTTGGGTCTGAGAGTGTGGCTTGGCCCCTGGGAAGGGAGGAGCCCGGCCACAGGTCATTTGGTATCATTGTTGGGAGGGAGACACTGCCTCCTTCATAGACTTGCTGGGTGTTGATCCACATACCATGCTCTGTGTGGTACTGGTGTGGTAAATACATAATGGCATCTGGGGAAGGTCTTTAAAGGAGGCTGGGGGTGACAGAGGGGGAGGCTGTGGGCAGGGCTGAGAGGACTATCAGTTTTGTCACAGACATTCATGGGCCTATGCTGTGACTTGCCTCACGGTCACTCTAGAGGAGGGTGGACACACTCCTCTCCTCCTTCTCCAGTTACCAGCCCCTCATCCACAGAGACTGCTCCCTCTTGCAAAGTGATTGAGCTGTTGGGAGGAGACGGGAGAGGAGAGGAGCTGAGGAGCCAGGCACCAGGCAGCCCTGATCCTAGAAGGCGGCGGTGCTATCCAGTTCTGCTTGGAGCCCCTGGACCCCTAAGGCAGGGGGATTGGCCCTCTGCCCGTTTTCTCTTTCCTGTTCTTGGGAACATCCTGACATGTTGTAGCTGGAGTTTTCCTGGTCCTGCCTGGCCCACAGTCACGACAAATCTCTCTTACCCACCAGTCCCGCAGCAGCTCAGACCCAACCAAGTAAACACACAGAGACTTATATTGCTTACAAACTGTATGGCCGTGGCAGGCTTCTTGCTATCTAGTTCTTCTATCTTAAATTAACCCATTTCTGTAAGTCCATAAGTTGCCACGTGGCTTGTGGCTTACCAGCATCTTTACATGTTGCTTGTCATGGCGGCAGCTGGCAGCGTCTCTCTGCCTCAGCCTTCCACTTCCCAGAGTTCTCTTCTCTCCTTGTCCCACCTATACTTCCTGCCTGGCTACTGTCCAATCAGCATTTTATTTACACAGAGTGATATAGCCACAGCAACATGTCATCTGGATATGACCTGCCTCGTGCCTCAGCTGAGACCTGGCTTTTACAGTCAACCTTCATGCCCAGAGGCCAGGCCCTGCGGAGCCAACACCAATGTTGTTTGCTGTTCAGAGTTGCAGCTTGCCCACTGACGTGAAGGAGAACATGCCCAACTGTGTCCTGCATGTGTGTAGAGGGAGAAGGGCCTATTCATGAGGCTGATTTGGTTTAAGGCATTTCTTTCAGCATAGTGGCATGTAGGTTTGGTTGGGCCACATGCATGAGGTGAGGGTTGATGAAGCGATTACTTACATTGTTCTATTATTAAATAAAACTTGAGAGGCAGATATCTGGGTAAAAACCTGATTGATCAGAGAAGTGACGGAGAAGTGACCAGTCACCTCCTCTCTTCTTCCTCAATCCAAAAGGGCCGAGAATCTTTCTAAGTCCCTCCCTGCTACTTCCTGTGTTTCTCTGTATGTCCTGGGTCCTCCAAAACCCCTATAGCTAATTCTGGTCAGCTAAAAGCTACCTCCACCATCTGATTCAAGGAAAACTTTATTGACAGTCTCAGGAGTGTCAGAGTGTGATCAAAATATCCCCCAACAGGTAGAGGCTTGACAGGCGCTGACTGGTGCTGAGGAAGCAGTTTGCCATGGGAGGTGGCTGTGTTCTTAGAAGGCTTTGCTGTTGTGAGTGGCTAGGAAAGCAGGCTGCTGATCAGGAGAAACAACTTTGGGAACTTGCACCTGGCAAATCTCCACTTTACTTTGTCATTTTTGGGAAACACTACTAGAGTAGAGAAATCATAGGGTCATTATGGGCTGGGTTGACCCCTGCTGGCCTAGATCTCCACTTAGGATCAACTCTAGTCCTCTGGCCAAGCCAGCTCATCTTCAGCACCCAAGTAGGACTGACTACCATGTGTCATACCCATGTACACATCTTACATACACCCTGAGGCATGTTCCCATGTTGTGCCCCTGCTTGATTCCATTAGCGTAGCTCTGGTCCCCTGCTGACATTTGGTATAGTATCTGACATCAGCAGGAGCTAGTAGGGAATCTGTGCAGGTGGGTGTGAGTAGGTAGTGCATGTGGTACTAGGGAGGAAGACTCCTCCTTTTCAGATCAGGGGACATTTCTCCAGAAGGCCTGGCTGCCTTACAAGCAGACTGAGAGAGCTGACATGAAGAGAAACAGCCAGTAGATAGGGTGTTGATGAGAAATGGATCAGACAGCAAACTGGACTATTTTGAGGTACAGAGCTGAGATTTTAATCTGAAGGAAGCAGAGAGCTATTGATGTTTTGTTTATTCTTTTTATTACATTTGTGTATGGTGTATTTGCATGGGTGTGTGTGTGTGTGTGTGTGTGTGTGTGTGTGTGTGTGTGTGTACACTTGTTCATGTGGAGGCTAGAGACTGATTTTGGCTAAACTAGCTGGCCAGTGAATTCCTGAGATCCACCTATCTCCATCCCCCCACGGCTGCAGCTATATGCATTGCCACCCACTTGACTCTTTTACATGGGAGCTTGGGACCCCAACTTGGGACTTCTTGCTTGTGTAGCAAGCCTGAGCCACCTCCCGAGTCCCTGAAGGTGGTTTTCTTTTCTTTCTTTTTTTTTTCTTTAATAAACATTAGTCAGAGCTGGATTTTAGAGATAGTTGTGCAGCTATACTGTGGAGGAGTGGAGGGAATATATGTGGAGAGACAGGTGCAGAGCAAGGCACAGGGAGCAATAGAGGGTGGTTGCCAGTCAGCCATCTGGGGGCTTTGTGCTTGTCTCAGAAATTCTGAGTAGCAGTTGGATTGACAGCCCCAGGCCTCCAGTGTGAAGGCATATGTATGGGCAGACTCTGGTGAATATATCTGAGTCCTGGGAGCAAGAGGCAGTTTGCTCCTGACACTAGAGGCCAGAGATGTATGGTTGTAGATGCTCAGGTTGGAAGCTTTTCACTCTGGGCTGGAGCTGGCAGTGGCTGGCACTGGGCAGGTAGAGTAACCCTTGGCTCTTAGCAGTGGATGGCAGCAGCAGACATTGCTACTGCTACAGTTCCCTGCCTTGGGTGTTGAGACCTGTGGCTCCTCCCAACAGCTAGTGTCATAACTTGGAAATCTAGGGTGAATCTAGGACTTCGGTAGCTCTTGAAACCTTGTGACCAAGGCCTTCAGTCCCTCATCTTTGGCCCTCTGCAGCTCTCTCTGAGCTAGGTGTGGTGGCGTGCACCTTTCTCCCAGCACACATTCAGGAGGCTGAGGCAGGTGGATCTCTGTGAGTCTGAGGCCAGCCTGATCTACACTGAGTTCCATGTCAGGCTGAACCAAACAGTGACACCCTGTCTCAAAAAAGAAAAAGCCCTTTCTGTACTTTTCTATCTTTCGTCTGTGTTGCTGGCCACTTAACTCTTCAGCCAGTGTGTGTGTGTGTGTGTGTGTGTGTGTGTGTGTGTGTGTGTTTGTATTATGTATACAAGTGAGAGTGCATGTGTACCTTTTTTTTTTTTTACTCTTTGCTTTCAGGGGTCCTGACACCCAGCTCCCAAATAAATACACACTTATTCTTAATTATGAATGCCCGTCCTTAGCTTGGCTGTTTCTTGCCAGTTTTTCTTCACTTAAATTATCCTGTTTCTCTTTAACTGTTTTGCCGCTGGGCTTTTTACCTTTCTTTTTCTACATGTCTTACTTTCCTTCTTATTCTTCGGCTGGCTGGGTGGCTGAGTGGCTGGTCCCTGGTGTCCTTCTCTCCTCCTTCTCTTGATTCCCCCTCTCATTTATTCTCTGCCTGCCAGCCCCACCTAGTTCTCGCTCTGCCTAGCTATTGGCCATTCAGCTCTTTTTTTTTTTTTTTTTTTTTTTTGACCAATCAGATATTTTAGACAGGCAAAGTAACACAGCTTTACAGAGTTAAACAAGTGCAACATAGAAGAATGTCACACATCTTTGCATCAGTAAACAAATAGTCCACAGCATAAACGAATGTGCTACATCTTAAACGATATTCCACAGCAGCACGTATGCATGTCATGCACGTAGAGGCCCAAGCGCAGCCTGATGTGTCGTTGGTCCTCACCTTCCACCTTGTTTGAGGCAGAGTCTCCTTACTGTTTGCTCTGTGTACACTAGGCTGGTTGGTCAGTGACATCTGGGGATTAGCCTGTCTCTGCCTCCCCTCTCACTGTACGAGTGCTGGGATTACAGCCACACATGGCTGTGCCCGGGGCGGGGGGTGGGGGTGTCTCCCGATCCAAAAGCAAGCCTTGCACACCGAGAGATCTCCCCAGGCCCTTCAGCCACTGCCATGCTGCTATGGCTTCTGCTGGCAGCACCGCCATCATCACAGCTGTTGCCGCTTCATTGTCTCCTCTTGGTACTGCCAGCTCAGCCCACTCAGCTTACGATAACATCTGAAGAAGGCAAAGTCCATCGGGCCTGGGCCTTTCGTTGCGACACCAGAGGACAGCATAGGAAAGAGTCTCCTGACAAACTTGAAAAGTGAACCGAACAGTCTGGTTACATGGCTAGGGGCAATGTGTGGCAAGGGTGTTTGTGCCAATTTTGGTACAACCCTTCACACACATGAAAGATTATGTTTGCCCCAGCCACAGGCCTTCTGCTAGGCCTTCTGGGAAGGTGTGCCCTCTCTCGTCCAAGTGGGAATATCTGTTTGTTAATCTGGAGGTTGTTCAGGCCTGTGTTGCTCTGGAGTGCTGCATCCCCACCATGCTCTATCTGAGTGCTTATGACTGGAGCTTGTCATCAGCCGTGGCTGCAGTGATCCTCCGCATCTGTTGGAGTAGCCTCAGGGTGACCAGCGAGTGTCTGGAGTGGCCTGGCTGACATGAGGGCACTCTAGCTGTTTCTTAGGCCCATGGTTCCCTGTTCAAGGCCTGTCACGTGCCCTACTCTTGGCAATTTTAATCACTTACAGACAGCATTGGAAGGATGTTTACAGTAGGTCAAGCCCAACACAGAATTCAAATCTCTAGTAGCATTTAGCAGTACTTAATCGCATATTCAGTTATGTATAATCATGCTTAGCTTTTTTTCCCCTAGTTCATCAGGGAGAGACATGGTTCCCCTGGCCTGGTCAGGGGATGAAAAACCAACATGACAGTGGGCTTGTACTTGGTGAGTGTGGATAGGGGTGCCACAGCCTGATAGCTCCCAGAGCACTGTGGGTTGAGAGGGAGGATACTGACGTGCTTGTTAGTTTTGTTGGCCCATTCTAGGTGAGCCCCATCAGGCTGGCCTCATGTCCCCGGCCATGCCACTTCCCGAGCCCCTGGCAACCTGATGAGGGGTACCCAATAAGCCCTGCACTGATGTAGATGTATGATGTGGCATGCTCTTGGACCAAACAGGATGAGTTAATGCTTGTGAGTGGCGCCGAAATGTGGTGAGCTTGGTCACGGGCCAGCCGGTTTTCATTTGGCTGCAGCTTGTACAGTAAATTCCTCACTAGCTGTTTTCTTTTCTTTCTTTTTTCTTTTTTAAGGTTTTGCTTTGTTCTAAGAAAAACACACATAATTTTGAAAATAGACACCCACTCTTGCTTTTTACCATAAACAGATTGCGGCATTGTATTGTGGGATCTGGCTTGGCTGCAGAGGCCTTTGCTGTTTGCTGAGCTAGTGCGTCTGAGACAAGTCAAACTGACTTCTGCTGCATGTTCAGGGTGTGGGTGGTGCTTGCAGGTGTTGGGAAGCATGAGTCTCTGTGCTAATTAAAAGCCTTCAAGGTTTTTTGTTTGTTTGTTTGTTTGTTCTGTTTTTTCGAGACAGGGTTTCTCTGTGTTGTTTTGGTGCCTGTCCTGGATCTTGCTCTGTAGCCCAAGCTGGCCTTGAACTCACAGAGATCTGCCTGGCTCTGCCTCCCGAGTGCTGGGATTAAAGGCTGCACCACCACCACCTGGCTTTTTGTTTGTTTGTTTGTTTATATTGTCACTAATCTCAGAAAAAATATTTGGCTCTGTGGATGAGCTATTCTCCGAACTTTACTGCCCAGGTGCCTGGGTCCCCTTTGTGTTCAGGTCTGGCTCAGGGTCTTATAGGACCAGGTAAGGAGAACATGTCTGAGGGACCAGCATGTCTGTTCCTCTGGAGGGTCTCAGCCACACCCACCAATGGCTGGGGTGGGAAAAGCCTTGAGGCTGTGAGTGATTGATAAAAAAGTGTTTCCTTTAGGTCAAGAAGGTGGCCCTTGGCAGTGCCTGGTAGGCAGTGGCCTGCATAGCATGGGTGCTGGGCAGGGTTAGTCCCCTCTCCTCAGGTCTAACCCCCAGTCTCTAAGGCAGCCTTTCTCCTTCCTTAGCTTGCTCCATGCCCTGAATCAGCCGATATAAGAAAACAATCAGGCCTACATTGTAGAACAGCCCTGCTATTTACAGGGCAGAGAATGGGGACAGCCTTGTCCCACGGCCTACAGAGAAAGCTCACCACAGAGCCTTGTGCCACTGCTGAAGGGTGCCTTGTTGTAACAAGAGTGGACCCAGCCGCCTGCAGCACGTCCCCTTCACCCAATCCCAGACTGTACCCCAACTCATGACAGAGACCCCATGGTCAAGACAGACATCTCAGGCAGGCAGAGGCCCCACATGAGCATCTGAGTGGTCCAGAGGAGTCCTGAGTGCTGATCCTGCTAGCAGCTAAGGGACACAGTGGCCCGAGCAGGGCTGGAGCCCAGCTGCAGAAAGGTATGCAGGGCTAGTGATGGAGCTTGGTGTTCCCTCTGGCCTTTGCAAATGGCTTGGGGTTAAGTGGGGTACTCTGAGTGTGCACCCTCCTTCCAAGAGCCCAGATGGCTGGTGCCTGGGAATGGAGGAAAAAGGTGCTTAGGCAGAGGGTGGAGGCTTAGTCTGTGCACATGGCTGTTCTGTACCTTGAAGGTAGTGGGCATGGCCTGGCTACAGAGCCAGTCCATCACTCAATGGTTGGTTAGGTGCTCTCTGACCTGGGCCTGACCCTGAGTCCTTCTTGTAGGTAGGTCCTTGTCATCCATACATGCTGATGCTGTCTCGGGTCATGCTCTTCTTTGTTGTTTGAATTCATTTATCTCAGGTTTCTGTCTCCAATACTCTGTGGGGAAGGAGTGGTGGCCTAGAGCCACTGGCTTGCTGCCTGTGGGTGTGGCCCTGGCAGGGATTTGCATGGCCCCAGAGCCCAGGGAAGGAAACCTGCTCTACTAGCTTCAGTAGAGCCACAGATGTGGCTGCTGTAGGACAGTGGCACAGCTGGAGTGCCCTCGTGCCACTGGGGTCTGTAAATCAAAGACTTTGATGGCCCATGTGTGTGGAAGTCAGAGGACTAGGGTATGTGTTGTCCTAAGGGTGGGGACAGGGAGTGACCAAAAAATTACAAGCCAGGACCAAATGACAGTTCCTGCCCTGGAGCTCCCAGGACTGAAACCTTGGAACCAGATTCCCCGAGAATGGGGCTTTCCAGTGGTGTAGTGACTTCTAAAGTCAGAGACTTTTGCTCTGTGTATTCCTGTAACTTCCCATCTTCTCCAGAGTCCTGAAGCTCTTACTCAGTCGACAGACATTGCTCACACCCCTAGACCTGCCCCTTCTCTACCTGACTCTAGTGGAGTTCCTACCGACCACATGCTATGGCAGGTATGCTGGGAAGTGTCCTCCAGTGACCCTGGTGAACACAGCTTGCTCAGGCAGCTGACTCAGGCAGGGGTAGTATGGACTTCCCCTTATTAAAATACCAATCTGTTCTTCCCAGAAGAAATAGGCTTCACCTGAAACAGCAGCAAACAAGTTGTGCCCACTGTGGGCATCTTCCTGAAGGCTGGCAGCTGCCTGCGAGGCAAGATCTTGGCTGTGTCCTGAGGCCTATCTTAACTTGCCCTCTCCTTTTAGTCTCCCTCACTGGGTCCCAGGAGTCTCTGGATGTATGGATGGACATTCAGGGCCTTAATCCACAGCCTCTGTTTCCTGGAATTCCAAAAGAAATCAGGAGACAGACATTAGCAGAGAAAAAAGGACTAATTTACAGAGAGAGAAAGAGGCGATGGCCACCTTATAGTTTCTAGAAACCATGAGAGAAAGGCCAGGAGATCTGTAGACAGCCATGAGAGAGCTTAGCGGACTTCCCTACAGCGGGTCCGGGGCAGCAAACCACTGCCTTGGTCTCCGCTGGGCTGTTCTCTGTCTATTCTTTCTACAGGTCAGGCTGCCGACAGACACTTCTGTTCACTTATTTGTCTTTTTAATGAGTTTATAAAGGAACATGCTCCTTTATGGCATTGGCATACATCCTTAGTTTTGGTTGATTTCCCCCTTCCTTATTTTCCCTGCCCCTCCCCCTCCAGTATTTCCCTTTCTGCTTCCAGATGACCTATGTTCCATCCTCCTCCTCCTCTCCTTCCTCATTTGAAGCCTTTTTTCCCATCTCATAGGGCCTCTTCAACTTCCTGACCTCTCCCCACACCCACATCCAGTTAAATATTTAACGATTAGAAGCTAGGATCTGCACGTAAGAGAAGCGCGGAGAGGGTTGGTTGTTTGTTTTTAAGTTTGGCCCAGGGAAAAAGGGGTAGACCTTCCGGCTCAGTGATTCCCGTGTTTACGAAAGGGACAAGAGTCTTGGTCATGAGTTTTATGGGATGGTAAGTGGAAAATTCTTACCTGTTCCTTCCAGGGTCCATTTCTTTGTTGGATATTGGATGCAAGGTATTCTTTGGAGGTCAGCTTCAAGCTGGCTTGTGCCGGACTGCCAAGCATCCTAATGGGCGGGGCATAGGTGTCTCCTCTGTCTTCAGGGCTCTAGCTCCTTCTCTCAGTTTTGGATTTTAGTGACAGGTATGCTATTTGGGATTTGCCAGGGGCTGAATAAATGTCCCTCAAGACATCCACCCCCTCACATCAGAGCCTGTAACTGTTACGTGAAGTTATCATGATCTGGTGTGGGGCCTCGAGGTGGGGAGACTTGTCCCTGATAACTCAGGTGACCCAGAATGTAATCATCAGATTACTGCTGGGGTCCACTGCTTCAGAGGGGAGGGTACCCCACTTTCCAAGCCCTGTTCCCTGGGGCCTGTGAAGTAGTGAAGGCAGATGAAGACAGGCCTGCAGACTTCAGCATCCTCATGTGTATCGGTGCCTCTCCGAAAAGAACTCAAGACTCCAGAGATGCAGATGCAAGCTTCAGATCCATTTAAATAATGATGATAAGTCACAGAGAAGGGGTTAGACAAAAGATAGTGGAGTGTGAGTAGGGGCTGTGTAACAGTGACCTAGAAATGTGGTAGAGGACAGTCCGTTTCTACCAGCCTCATCTCATCTCCTTCCTTCCTGGTGTGGGATAGACAGCACCCGTACAAATGAAAATTGATGTCATGTCACTGGCTTTTATTACTGGAGCAGTTAGAATTAGAGTGTGGGGCCTGGCAGCCCCAACAAGCCAAGCTACCTGTCCTCAATAAGCCAGTTAAAAAAACAATTAATGGTGCAAAGCAGAAAAAGGAGATTTATTCAATGTGATCACACTGGGAAGAGGAACAGAGAGGTCCAGTGGGAACACCCCAACAACATACACGCCAGGGGCATCCATCTTCTAGAGTCCTGAGAGGTCTGCGTAGCTAAGCAGTCCTAGTCATATGTGGTCCCAGTCATCAGTGACCAACCGTTGGTTCAGCTCTGGTCCCTCCTGCAAGGTGTTCTGACAAGTTGTGGACGTATATGGGATCTCTTCCTAGGAGATGAATTCTTCTGGCTGGCACAGGCTTCAGGCATGTCCTGCTCCCAGCATGAGATTCCTGGGGAAATTCCAATTTCCTGGGGTCCATTGTTTCAGGAGTCACACAGGGGTCTTTTTAGAATGTCTTCATTCCTGCCAGGATCCAGGCAGAGTCCTCACCTGCCTTCAGATCTCAGCGGTGCTAGTGACAGAGCTCTAGATGGCCTGGGACACTGGGATCCTATTTGCTGGTTGCAGCAATAGAGGCAATCTACAGAGCTGGGAGAAACCCAATGGTACGTACATCCAGGCGCCTAGGCAGCCCTGAGAGTTCAGCCAGCCCTCTACAGCTGTTCTTTAATGCATCTGTGTTGCTTCGAACCAGTGAGTTTAGGGTCTGTTTCAACAGCAGTCCCAGGGAAACATCCTTGCCCCCTAAGATGTAGTCCTCAAGAGGAGCAGCATCTATGCCTCTGAGAGACAGATGAGGTTGGTGATGGCGCTGCTAAGCAGGGATGCAGGAATTCTGCCTGTGCCACTGTTGGTATTCAAAGGCATTGGCCCAGCAGGAGTTTGCAGTGGCACTGTGGACCACAGGTGCTGCAGGCCTTAGATGGAGATGACACAGGGGCTGGACAGATGCCAGCCAGTGAAGGATAGGTGAGATTTAAGGACCAAGGAACGTGGCTTATGTGTCCTTACTCCTGGGAAGGGTCAGCAAGGTGGGGAGTGTGGTGGGCATCACCAGGCCTCAGTATCCCCAAAGGAACAGCAAAATGTGCCAGAACCCAGCAGCACTGTCATGTGTATCAGGAGTCCTAGCTACTCAGGATGCTAAGGCAGGAGAATCATGTGAGCCCAGTCATTCAGGGCCATCTTGGGCAACATAGGCAAGACCCTCACTCCCCATCTCAAACTAGACAAAACAACCCAAAAAGTCAGACCATATTGGTCAGCTGAGGAAGGGCCACAGAATAGGCCCTTCTTTGTTCAACACCGCCTCAACCCAGGGACCTGTCTGGTGTGCCCTTTGTGTCAGTCTACTCTACATTTAGAACTAGGCAAGCGGCCACAGGCTCTGGGCTGGCAGAGCAGAGAGGTCAGCATGAACAGAGCTTAAAACATTTTCCTAGTGCTTCTGTTGGGTGTGCCCAGGAAGTGGAGCCAGCCAGCAAGGTGAGCTTGTAGAGGCTTGGTGGCCTGGCTGCCCTGCTGGGTTCTCTGGGTGGCAGTGGTTTCGGGTGCAGGGTGCTTAAGGTGCCATGGACACACAGCCCAGGCAGGGATGTGACTCCCTGGTCTACTTCACAAAGTGTGATTGCTGCACACGCTGCTCTGGTGAGCATGGATCCTGTGGACTGGTCCCAAGCCCAGAGCGATGCCCCTGCTGCCATTGCTGGCCACTCTGCACCCAAGCATGTGCCCCTGTGGCCTCCCAGCCTCTTCTGTGGCCTCTGTGTCAGTTCTCTGCCCACAGGCTGGCTATGGAAACCTCTCTAGTGCTTGAAGATGGACTCTGTCTTAGTTACTTCTTCATTCCTGGAAGAGACACTGTGACCAAGGCAAGTTCTAAAAGAGCACTTAATTGGGGGCTTGCAGTTACAGAGGGGTAGGCCTGTGACTGTTAGGGCAGGGAGCATGGCAGCAGGCAGGCAGACATGCTACTGAAATAGTAGCTGAGAGCTCACATCTTATCCAAAAGTTGGAGGCTGAGAGAGTAAGACTGGGCCTGGAGTGGGCTTTTAAACATCAACGGCCACTCCAATGACACACCTCCTCCAATTAGGCCATACTTTTATAATCCTTCCCAAACAGTTCCACCAACAGGGAACCAAGCATTCAAATACAGGAGCCTATGGGGGCCATTCTCATTCAAACGCCATACTTTGGCTTCCCTTGGGGCTTGGAGCATCCCTTCAACTTACGTGTTTGCAAGAGACTGAGCACTGTGTCCCATGTAATGATGTGGGTGTTCAGGTCCACGTGGGTTCTGGCCAGCGGGTCCTTTCCTTTGTGGATGGTCTTAGATGGAATGGCATCATCTTTCTCTTTGTGACACAGATACAGTTGGCCTGGGCTGCCCTTGAACTCTTGCTTCTTCTGTGTCCACCTTCTAAGTGCTGAGATTAACAAGGGTCCAACACCACGTCTGGTTAATACAAGGCTGGGGGTTGAATGCAGGGCTTCATGCACACTAGGCAAGCACTCTGCCAAAGGAGCTACATCTCCGAGCTCCCTTTTTCTTTTTCTTGAGGTAGGGTCTTGCTGCGTTGTCTAAACAGGCTCTTGAACTCATGGGTTTGAATGATCCTTCCGCCGTAGCCTCTGAACAGCCAGGACTGAGGGTGCCTGCTGAATGGAGAGAGCCCTTGACTTGAACTTCTCTGAAAGTGAGTGACTGGCCTAAGTCAGTGAAGTCGTGAAGGCAAGTGTCCAGGGGATCAGCATTTGCTGTCACAGCTGGGAGAGGTGCATGTGGGTTTCCATCTCTGCCACCTGGAGGGGTCACTCCATGGGGTTGCGGTACAGACCAGCTGGACCTCTGTATAGGTAGGCACCAAGAGGGCAGCTCTGCTCCCTGGTGCATACGGTAGTGGACAGGGCACTCTGCCTGGCTCTAGCTCCCAAGGCTGGCTGCATGCCACCCTGATTGTTCTCTCCGTGGGTCTTTCACTTTCCCTTTCTAGAGATAGTAGATGTTTGAGTGAGCAGGCACTGTTAGGAAATGTAAGGACCTGGATTCCTTTGAAGCCCAAAGACAACCTCTTCCTGACTTAAATTGGTTCCCGGGCCATGGGGTTGGGGTCCCCAGTCATTATAAACAGAACAAAGTGTTCTAGCGAGAGTTGATTTTTTAGTTTTTTAAAGATCTCTCTCTCTCTCTCTCTCTCTCTCTCTCTCTCTCTCTCTCTCCCTCTCCCTCTCCCCTCTCCCCTCTCCCCTCTCCCCTCTCCCCTCTCCCCTCTCCCCTCTCCCCTCTCCCCTCTCTCCTCTCTCCTCTCTTCTCTCTCTGTATGTGTCTGTGTGACTGAGTGTCACTATGTGACTATGCCATGTGCATGTGGGTGCCTGTGGAGACTGGAACTTGTTGGATCCCCCTCGTGCTGGGGTTATAGTCAGTTGACTTGCTCAGTGTGGGTGCTTGGAACTGGTTCCCCTGCAAGAGCAGCAGGTGCTTTTAACCACTGAGCCATCTTTTCCAGTTGGAGAGTTGGCTTGTAAGCTGATTGCCTTTCAGGCATGATAATGGACCGCAGAGAGCAGGTGTGAAGATGATGGAGGCAAGGTCAGAGCCAAACTGCCTAGCTGTGAAGATAACAGAGGCAGGGGCCTAAGGTGATAAGTATCTGTGAGGTAAACCTGAGTGTGCATGGGACTTTGGTGTTTTCAGGGCGCAGATCTCAGTTTGGATGAGGCTGATTTTCTAAAGGTGTCAGGAATGCCTGGTGAGTATTCTGAGGCAAGATACCTCAGAAGAGAGGATGCAGAGGTGGGGAACATCTGTGGTTGGAAACGGTGCACATGGTACTAAGGCCACTACTGACAGAAGACCCGAGCCACATATGGAAAAGATCCAGAAGAGTGCAGAGGGTACCTAACGTGCCTGTAAAATTCCACCTTCCAGAACTGAATGCAGGTAGTTCCATTTGTGTGCAGGTGACAACATCCAGGTCAGCCTAGGTGCCACCATGTGAGACCCACATGCACCTCAAAAGCAGAAGCTGCTTGCCCGTCCAGGTGTGGGTCTATGTGCAGCTGCCCGGCCCAGCCTCCAGGCTCCATCCTTGGGACTGAGATTTTAGCGAGTAGCCCTGACTTACGGGCTCTCCTATTGTTTGGCATTTACTGCTGTATTGTGTTTGTCTGGACTTGCTGAGAACTGCTGACATGCCTGGCTGTGCAGCCTGCATTGCGCACCCTGCTGCTATTATTTACTTAGCCCTTCCTGATGGACCAGCATATGTTAGGATAATTTTTGCTCAGAAGCCACCAGGAGATAAATATCTCCAGACTGGTGTCCCCTTGAACTTGAGGGATGGCACAGGCCAAGGAAGCAAGCATGGCGGGACTGTTGGGCCCCAGCTCACTGCCCTCATCTGGGGCCCTCTGCACGGGGGACTGTGTGAAGCTGGCTCCAGAGGGTTGCACGCCCCTCAGCTTATTGGTAGAGGTAAGATGAGGCTGGGTGTGGCTCATGGGTAGGCTGGGTCAGGCTGGACAGGGCTTGCTGGTTAGGGCAATGTTGCTAAAAAACTTCCTGTCCTTGCGAAACTTTGTGATGCACTCCCTCCCTGTGCTGAAATCCCCTTCCCATGACTGAGCTGTTCCCTGAACTGTTCCCCTGTGTCACTCCCTGCCCCCTCCCGGAAGGCTGCTCGACTCAGAGCTCGTGACTTTCCCACCTTTTATTTGTGGAGATCAGTTCTGTTTCGCCTTGAGATGGGCAAACTCACCGTGATTGAACTACTTATGGAAAATTCAGTGTCTGTGTGGAACCTGCACACCCCCACTCAGCTTCATCTTCTTGGGGTTGCTAATGTGAATACAACGTACACCCCATGAATAGTGTAAGGAATAAGGACAAGTGTGTGTTCAGCTCAGACCCAATGGTTTTTGCATGTGTATTTGTATGAGTGCATGTTCATATGTGTGTGGGCACACTTAAGTATGCAAGTATGGTATGCAGGTATGAAAGTATGGTGCAAATATGGAAGCCTGTAGTTTTCTTCTGTTGGACCACCACGTGCAGTTTTCTCACATGGGCTCGAGTATCAAACTTAAGTCCTCAGGCTTGCAAAGTAAGCACTTAACTTGCTGATCTATCTCCTTGAGCCCCGACTTCCTATGCCTTTAAGTGCATGGACACCTAACAGCCCTGACACAATGGGAGCCCCTGTGGTTCCAAGAGTAGAGCCTCTCCCTCCTGCACAGCTAGCTGCCTCTGGTGTGCACTTGGGGAGAAGATGGAAGGGACCTGGTGGATACCTGTGAGGAGTCTTCTCTAGGATGTCTCATCACAGTCAATGGCATGGAAGGGCCTGGAATGTTCTGGGTCTCCAGAGTAGGCACTGAGCTCAGTTAAGGACAAATCATTGTCTCGAGGCAGGGATGAGGCTTCAGGGCCACCTGTCATTTGTATAGGCAGCCTAGCTTATCTGGGTGAAAGAATGTTCTATAATCTTGGCTTTTCTAGCTGCTAGGATTTTTAAGGTTCTGATGTTCCAGACTTGGCGTGAGGCAGTGAGGCAGTTCTGCGTATCAACCCAGCATTCTTTTCCCATACTCAGGGATGAGCCCATCTCCTTCCTGTGCCCCCAAAGAGATGCAGCAGTGGCCATACCGCCCTGCAGCAGCTGTGCCGCTGGAAGACGATGGTGCATTGGTGTCTGGTGCCAGTGACTCACTAGCTCTCCCATGCTCCCTGTGAGTGACCCACCATGCTTCACAATCTGAATCATCTAGGAACTTGTACAGCACAGAACAGGAGACCTGTCACCCACTCTGGCATCCCTGGCCTGCCAGCAGACCGTGCTGTTATAAGGCTCACCAGACGAGATGTACTCAGGGCCAGGCTCTATAATTCAACCCAGAGTTCCAGGCCCTGGTGACCTGTATGGGGATCGAGGCTGCCAGGAGCAGAGGGCTCTTGTTAGAGAGACAGTGAGGCTCGAGGCCTCCTTTTCTGCTTGGAGTGTGCAGAGCGATCTCTGATTTCTGGGGTCCCCTTTCTTGAGTCCCTCCTGGCTCCATTTCCTACTGCAAGATCAGTTTCTGGGTCCTACCAGCTGCCATGGGGACACAGTGAGTACAGTTCTGATGGGGCCATCTTTCTAGATCATTTTCTACCTTCAGTGACTTCCAGTGTCTGTAACAGATGAAAGGACCCCTGCAGGTTATGGCCTTATTTAAAGTTGTGTCTTGAAGCTGGTGATGGTGCAGCTGTTCTTAGCCTGAGAACCACTGGCCTAGAGGCTGTCAAGAAGGAATAGCTCCTTTGAGTGGCTGGAGAGAATGGGTAGAGTGAGTTTGAGGAGCATTTGTGACCTATGGATCACAGTGAACCAGCTTCTAGTGTGTGTGTGTGTGTGTGTGTGTGTGTGTGTGTGTGTGTGCGCGCGCGCATGCATGTATAAGCTTGTATGCCACAGCACCTCAGAGGACTTGACCCAGGCACCCTTACTTGCTGAGTCTTCTCACTAGCCTGTTATATCTTGCCTGAGGGCCGTTTGGTATTTGGAGACTAGAGATTCTGGCTGTAAACATGGCGACAGCTACACCATAGACAGCTGCATCATACATAACTGTCTTGGGGCACAGGGAACCCTGGCACCCTCAGCTTGAGAAAAGCACCCCAGGACTTCACAGCACTCGCCTCTTCCTGTCTCAGCCGCACCATGCGTGAGGTCTTGTCTCATGGCTAGCGCTTTGGTGATCCATCTGCTCATCCACAGTGACCACATGCTGAGCTTCAATAAAACATTGGCTACTTTGGTTCCACTGTGGTTAAGAAGCAGAAACTTGAGCTGAGCATGGTGGCACAGGCCTTTAATCCAGCATTAGAGAGGCAGGAGTAGATGGATCTCTGAGTTCGAGGCCAGCCTGGTCTGTAGAGGGAGTTCCCAGACGGCCAGGGTTACACAGAGAAATGGTCTCAAAAAACAAACACGGGAAGTGGTGGCGCACACCTTTAATCCCAGCACTCAGGAGGCAGAGGCAGGTGGATCTCTGTGAGTTCGAGGCCAGCCTGGTCTACAGAGTGAGTTCCAGGAAAGGCGCAAAGCTACACAGAGAAACTCTTTCTCGAAAAACCAAAAAAAAAAAGCAAAACAAAACAAAACAAACAAAAACAAATTTAAAAAGAAGAAGTAGACAGATGCCCTGTCCTGAGGCTGAGGCAGGAAGGAAGATGGCTTGTGTTTAGGAGTTTGAGGCCTGATGACACAGTAATAACCCAGCTCCAAAATAAAATATAAAATAAAATAACAAAATAAAACAAAAACAACAAAAAGTTAAGAGTTAACAGAACCCTAAGATGTGGTGAAGTTCTGAGGTTTGGGGGTCTCTGGAGGGAGGCAGGGATTGATTAATCCTCCATTAATTGGTCAAGGTGACCCACACGGTTGACAGTTAGACTGGAAACCCTGATCAGGAGAACTAGAGAGCTTGAACTTGCTGGGGGTTTAAGGAGAGCAGCTCCTCCCATGGGTGTGCCACATCCCTAGAAAGGAGTCAGGAGATAACTGCCCACTGACCCAGCTCCCCCTGTCTAGTGCATCTTGATTACGACCCTTGTCAAGCTGGCCTGATCTTGTAATTTGGCTGTGTGTTTCTGAGGAATTGCTGGAGATGAAAGCAGTTTGCTAGGGTGGCATGTAGTGATTTGGGGACTTAGAAGACAGATCCCAGTTGGCCATGGCCCTGTCCTCTCATGCGGTGTGTGTTCATCCATCACCTGTGGGGCTGAGAACAGAAGAACCCAAGCCCAGAGGAAGAACTGGTTTTTGGTCTTCTGGTCTCTTCTTTGTGGAGACCTGGCAGGGACCAGGAGGAGCCTCACAGTCCCCAGCCCTGGAAAAGGCCAGGAATCTGGGGGTTCTGCTACATTCTGTGTCGTACTGTGCTCTGTCCAGCCTGTGCTTGCCACTGAGAGTGGTGGGTGTTCTGGGGTTCCAGGCCTGTGATCATTGCAGGACATCGTGGTTCAAACCCTTGATGCATATAGGGAAGAGAGCTGAGGCAGGGTCTCATGTAGGCCAGGCTGGCCTTGAACTTGATATGTAGCTGAGGATATCCTTGAACTTCTAATCTGCTTGCCTTTGTCTTCATAACTAGGATTATAGCCATGCACCCACCATCAAACCCAGTTTTTTGTTTGTTTGTTTTGTTTTGTTTTGTTTTGAGCTGAGGATCGAACCCAGGGCCTTGTGCTTGCTGGGCAAGTGCTCTACCACTGACCTAAATCCCCAATCCCAAACCCAGTTTTAAACAGTGTTGGGTGTCACACTTTAGACATGCTAGGCAAGCAAGCATTCCACCACCTGAACTGCATACAGTCTCAGCCCCAACACTTAAAAATGCTTCAGGCACACTTAAAGTGAACGCAGATACACTCTGCTCTTTTTGTGTGTGGCTAAGCCATATCCAGGAGGCCTTTGTGACAGGCTGCATTTCACTGGTAAGCGTGCCACCCAGTTAACACCACCTAGATCTTCAGTGGGTGCCATGCTGAGGATTAATCTCCTCATGTAGATCAACCTCAGACCCTCAAACCTCCAGGTGAGGCAGTGACCATCTGCTGTTTGTCAGCTCATTTTCTGAAGGGAGAAACAGGCCCAGAGAGGCCCAGAAACTTCCTTAAGACAAGCTTGAAGGAGCCAGACTTTAAGCTGGTAGTTTTGACTTTAGGGCCCCTTAATCCAGTTACTTCTGGGAATGTGGGGCCATCCTAGCTACTGTCCTAGAGGTGAAAGAAGACAGGCGTCTGGCTTCTGAAAACGGGGGCCTTTCTCTCCTCCTCCTTCACCCTGAAAGCCACCAGCAAGTGCTTTGTTGAGGAGGCTAGGGTGTCATCATATACCCACACAGGGGGAGTCCATAGTAGGGTGACTGGGGTAAGAGAACTAATTATATCCTGTGTGGTTTTGTGTTGAGGAAGCAGAAGAAAACGGTCTGAGTAAATGATGAACAGAAGTGGGAGGTCCAGGTCTGAGCTGCTGCTGCAGTTAGGACTTGAATTTGGGGCTGCTGGGGTCAGAGACTGGATAGGGACATGGGAACCTTGGTGGGCAGGAAATGGGTACAGACAGTGAGTCCAGCTGTCAGAGGCCAGTATGTATTAGAGGGACGCAGGCACACATTGTCATCCCTGCCCTGCAACAGAGGTGATGAGGTCTGGTCAGGCCATATGGAGCAGCCCTGGCCATTCCTGCATTCATGAAGTGACAAGATTCCTTCATTCATAGAGTGGCAAGCATTTAGAATGTGTCCCCAAAGGGAGTCTTTCCACTTCATAATTCTAGGCCTTCACATTGCTCTCCAAACCTTTCTCTCCTGTATAAATCTCTTCCTTTGTCCCCCTAAATTGTTTTCTGTCCTGACCCCAGGAGACTGCCCCTTCTCGCTACCCCCATGACAGGAGACCATTTGAGTGGGTCACCTTGTATCATTTGCAGAGTCCCATTGGGAGGAGCTTAGGTCTCAGCAAGCTGGGGAGATGTTCAGGTTGGGCTCAGTCTGGCCTGCTCCTGAACCCTGGAGGTCCCTCTAGCACCCAGCCTCCAGCTGACCACAGCATGTTGTTGTCCCTCTGGGTCTGATGGCATGGAGTCACTGGGTTCAGGGAAGCCAGTTTGGAGGATTCTACCCCCGATGCTAATGGATGTACTGGAGAAGCCTGGTCCCACTCCACAGTGGCTACTTGTTTTTGTTTAGCTTTAAAACTACCATGAAAGATAAGGGAAGGGCTGAAATATGGCCCAGAGGTGGATTGCTGACCTAGTGGGAGCCAGTCTCTGGTTCTGTCCCAGCACTCCCTGAAAAAACAACCAAATAAGACGGGGTGAGCACCCATTTAATTCTCGTGAATGTGTCGTCTGTGGTTTTTCTTAGTTTCCTCAGGAAGGTGAAAAGGACACAAATCTGAAATTGGGGTTGTTGGATGTCTCAGCCAGTAAGCGTGATTGTTCCTCACCTCAGTTCCCTAAATCGGATCCCTGGGTCCCACGTGGTAGAAGGAGAGACCAACAAGTAATCCTTGAACTTCCACATGTGCTGTGGTACAAATACCCACACACATAGACACACACAATAAATACATAAAATGTAATTGGAGTCTTTAAAAATATGGAAAGAGGTGGGGCGGTGGTGGCGCGCGCCTGTAATCCCAGCACTTGGTAGGCAGAGGCAGGTGGATCTCTGTGTTTGAGGCCAGCCTGGTCTACAAAGCGAGTTCCAGGACAGCCTCCAAAGCTACACAGAGAAATCCTGTCTCAAAAAACAAAAACAAAAACAAAAACAAAAGATTTAAAAATCTGGAAAGAATAAGGCAACTAGATTATATTTGTTTTTGGTTTTGAGCCTGGGTCTCATGTAGTCCAGGCT
Organism: Onychomys torridus; assembly: GCF_903995425.1. Lineage (NCBI taxonomy): Eukaryota > Metazoa > Chordata > Mammalia > Rodentia > Cricetidae > Onychomys > Onychomys torridus. The sequence goes on along the minus strand of NC_050447.1, from coordinate 124,343,139 downwards.
GGCCTTGAATTCACTCTGTAGCCAAAGATGATCTTGAATTCTTGATCATCCAGCCTCTGCCTCCCGAGTGTTGGGATTACAGGCTTGTACCACCATGCCCAGTTTATACAATGCTAGGGATAGAACCCAGGGCTGTTGCATGCTAGGCAAGCTTTGTAACTGAGCCTGGTGATTCTTTTTCTAATGTTTGGACTCTGCTCTCCGTGATGGGGCAGTATGCACATAGCTGGCTTATGTTATTCAAAAGTGGCTGAGATGCCTGAGTGTAGTGACATACACCTGGAATCTCAGCAGTGGGGAGGCTGAGGCAGGAACATACCGAGTTTGAAGGTAGTCTGGGTAACATAGCAACAGCCTGACCAAAATTGATTTTTTTTTAAATTTATTTATTTTTATTTTATGTGTGTTGGTGGTTTGCCTACATGTGTGTCTGTGTGAGGGTGTCGGGTCCCCTGGAACTTGAGCCACAGACAGTTGTGAGCGGCCGTGTGGGTGCTGGGAACTGAACCCAGGTCCTCTGGAAGAACAGCCAGTGCTTTAAACCTCTGAGCCATCTCTCCAGCCCAGTTTTTTTTTTTTTTTTAAGGAGAAGGAAAAAGAGAAGTGGTGGTGTGGGTGAAGCCAGCCCCAGACGACCCAGACTGTACTTCCTCTTTGCTGGCTACCCAGCACTTCACTTCCTTTGCAGTGTACACGCTGCATAGGTCCTGTGTAGAAAGGTCATCTGCTGGGGTCCATACGTTTAAGAAGGTGGCAGGAACTTGTGTCCAGCATCTGGAACACGCTGAGTGTGAGGGTGGAGGACCCAGGAGCTTGACTCTTGGTTTTTTATACTTTCAGAGCAGTCTTCTTGAAGACTCCTTTCCATAAGTGCTAAGAGTGACTGCAGAGACCCACGGTACAGGTAAATCATTTTGTGTACAATTTGTATGCCCAGGTTAGCAACTGGTATCTTCTAGAAGCCTCCATTGGACCTAATGGACAGTTGCGTACCTTGCTGCTATGTGTTCATTGGAGCCAAGATTGAGACATGGCTGCCACCCCTCAGGGCAGCATGGGGCTTTGATGTTAGACACTGATGCCCCTGGATGGCCTTCCCTTCCTTTCTGCATGTTCTCCTCCAATCCCATCCCTTCTAGACTGTGGCTGCTGAGGGCATGATGGCCCTGTGTGCATCCCATGCCTGCTTTCTCTTCTTCTCAGGGGCACAGGAACATGTGTCCATGTCCCTGTGTATGTTCACGGCTCCACATCTGCGTATTTGAGTTTGTCTGTGTGCCTGTACCTCCCACATGTGTGTTTGTGGGTGTGTGTCCTGTGTCAGTTGTGTCTCTGTATGTTGACCAGCACTTCTTCTCGACATGGTGTGGGCCATAGCACCCATCCTGGCTTCACCTTCCTGCCGTGGGAAGGCACAGCACGGGGAAGAGGACTCCTGATGGCACTCAACCCAGGATTTGTGGTGCATTTTAATTGGACGAAGCTAAGAGAAATAACCAGAATAGTGTATGAAACCCATCATCCCTAATCCTTCTCCTCTTCCTTGGTACACAGTGACACAAGGAGCAGTGTTGCTTCCTCCACAGAGACAGCCTGGCAGGGCTGTGGTAAGGAGGGGTGTGGAGCTGGTTATACACACGTACATGTCACAGATATCTGGGTGCCCTGGGGCAGGGGCCTTACTTATGGGAGTCCAGGCATGTACATGCCATGGCTTGCTGGTGGAGGTCAGAGGATAACTTTCAAAATTGCTTCTCTCTCTCTCCACCATGGGTTCCAGGGATGGAACTCAGGTCGTCAGGCTCCCACGGCAAGTGCCTTTAGTCCCTGAGTCACCTCACTGGCCCGAGACCTCATTATTCCTAAGGAAGTCTAAGTTTGCACTGGGGTCTGAGCATTGTCTTGCTGCCTCTGCTATTTCTCCTTCTTCTCTTTTTCTTCCTCTACCTCCTTTTTCTTCTCTTCCTCCTTCTGACCATTTGTCTTTGAATTTTGTTGGTCTCTGAAGTGTTTCTCAGGTTCCTTAGATATGAAAGTACAGGCAATTTCATGTACTGAGTGCTATATTAAATATTAAGAGCCCAGTCCCCCTGAGTACCAGCCCCAGAGGCTGTGTGTACAGACCAACACTTCCTCTCAATAGTATGGCCCACCGCTCCCATGCAGACCTATACCCTCCAGGTGCAGTGGAGGTATGCAACGGGCACAGTATGGTCTGGGATGTATTCCTAGGTGCACCTGCTCGCCTGCTCCAGCCAAGGAACCAGTGGCAGCTTCTGCAGTCCAAACAGTGCAGTGAGTTCTTGTCCTCACTGTTCATAATGCTGCTGAGGCCCAAAGCCACTGGGGAGTGGAGTGTTGCCATGGCTTAATTTATGTTATCCCTTCCCTCCAAAATCCTTTGTCCTCCAGCATCACCGGCACTGGTTGGTGGAGACCCAGGAACAGTATGTGGTGTTTGATTTTACATTTCTTTAGAGGAGTTAGGCACCATGGTGTCATTCATGCAGCTAGAAAAACGTTTTTATAAGAAAGAAACATTAAAAATGCAAATGGTGTTACTCTGAAGCATCTTTAATGGAAATTTCCTTTCTCTCTTTGGGGACTAAAGCACCACTGTCCTCTGAGTAAGTACTACTGTCTGAGTATATCTGGTACTGGCCTCTCCAGACTGGATTTTGATATTAATTGGCTCTCCATGGTCAGCAGTACAGCCATCGCAGTTCTGAGGGCTGCAGCCCAGGATTGAGACACTGCAGATTCAATGCCTGGGGAGGGCTCACTCCTGACTGCCCATCATGCTTTCCTTGTGTCCCCACCTGGTGGAAAGGGAGAGGGAGATAGATCTGTGGAGCATCCTTAGGAGGCCATCCTCAAGACCTCATCACCTTGAAGAGGCCTCACCCACCTCCAGTCACCATCACTCTGGAAGTCAGGACCCCACACAGGGATTTAGGATATCACAGTAACACTGTAACAGATGTGATAAGCTGAAGGTTAGTTACCCAGGGCCAGAGGGCTGGGGCTGGCCAGCCACTCTCAATACAGACCTGCACTGTCTCCGATCCAGGACCTGGAGTCCTGGGGGATAGTAAGAGCCACTGTGAGGCCAGGATTGCACTTCTTCAAATGAAAGCCTGTGGTGCCTGAGGAGGTGATAAACCCTGTAGAAAGAGATGGTGTTGTCAGGGTCTGTCAGAAGTTTAAGTACTCCATGGAACCCCACTTCTCTCCTGGCTCTACCTCCTCCTTAGTGTGCACCCACTCACCACTGCTGTTCAATAGGCGCTGTGGCCTTGACTCCTTGTGTCCTACCTTGCATTCTGACTTCCTGCCCAGCACAGCACCCACCCACCTAGTGCTCAGGTTTGGGGCACGAGCTGGGGTAAGAGCCCGTTTGAGGCACCATCTGAGTCTTGCCTGCCCCTGTGAGGTGGCTTGAGATTGAGTGTTGACCTAGATGGTGATGCCCAGCTGCTCCCGCTAGCTGTGCCTTGCCAGTGTTAGTACAGTAGAGCGGATCCCTGCCAACTGGGTGGCTCTGGGGCCTGGAATACCAGAGCTGGGACAAAAGCTTTGTGTGAGGAAGCCACTCAGGAGCTCCTGGACCCCTCCTGCAAATCTCAAGGGACAGGCCCTCTGTAATTCAGTATTCAGGCTAGTGACATCAGCGTCTCTGGGGTGCCAGCATTGTAGGGGTGGGGTGCCTGGCTAGTGGCTGGCAGGGAGTGGTTGGAAGGCCACACTCAGCTGGGAGGGAAGGTGTGGCTGGGTTAACCTATCCTGTAGCAGCCTGAGTTTCACCTTTATGTCTAAGCAAATGAGCAGGTAGGAAGTAGACAGAGCAGGCTCCTGTGGCCAGTGTCTTCATGGGGCTGGAGTCCAGGGGACAGTCTGCCTTACCACAGCCATTTAGGATCTCCTGTTGTGTTGGCTGTGGTGCCCAGGAGGATGCTTACAAGTCTGTGTGGCATCTTGTCCTCACAGGAGCACCTAGTGGCATCTCCTCTGTGACCTGCCCCCACTATCAGCTCCCAGTGAGGAGCCTTAAGTTGCACGTGCGCACACACACACACACACACACACACACACACACACACACCTAGGTACATATCTGCAGACGCATGCACACATAAACATATAGACATACATGTTTGCACACATCTGCAGATATAGATATGTGTGCACATGTGTATGCATGCACTTATGTGCATGTTACATACAGAGATACACATTTAACTTGACATTTGCAGGTGCAGCCATGTACATGAGTGTGTACATGGGTAAACACATGTCCCTGGTTGACATGATATACACAGGTTCACACGCACAGTGTTTGCACTCAGGCACAAACATACACACAATGCTCTCAAGGCCATTAGCATTCCAGGCCTGAGCTGGGTGCTCACCCCTCTTTGACCTTGCCCTGGCTGGGGATTGTTCCCATTTCCAGTTGCAGCCCCTGCTGAGATTTCCAGGGTTCCCTGGAGGTGGAAGCTGCCTTCTGACAGCCCAGGCAGGCTGGAGGGAGGGGCTGCAGCTCTTTTTCCTGGGTTTTGAGTTGGTGAGTCTTCCCTTTCCATGTGGAAAATGGGGTCTCCGTGACCCTGCCTTTAGTGGGCTGTAGGCCCTCTTCTGATAGCACTAGAGTGCCAGCTCACTGTCACCTCAGAGAACAGGAGGGCCTCAGCTGTCAGAGGGAGACCTTGGCTTCCCCTGAGGGAAAGGTGTTGCATCCATTTGTTTAAATTTAAACACAGAGAGCAAGGTCCTGAACTTGGCATTCAGGGATGACTGTGGAGCCGTTCCTGGAAGGCACTGTGGCAGCCTGTCTGTGTGGGAGTGGCAGGCGCTTTGTTTAAAGTGGGTTTTAAATTACACCAAACAGTGAGTAGAGTAGAGGGAAAGAAGTCAAACCTCTCCTCCCTTCCTTTCTACTCCGCCGCTCCCCTCCCCCTCCAGGCCTCTGGCTGTTCCCTGGGGCTTGTTGTGTCTAGCTAGGCTGTTGCCCTCTAGTGTCTGCCCATGAAATAACTGTGCTCTTCATTGTGGGGTTGTGTCTACAGGAGCCGGAGGCTGTAGTGGGCATGGCTTGGCTGAGCATGCTCTGTGCTTCTGTAAGCAGTGTCAGGCTCAGCCAGGGTGGGGATGTTTGAGGGCCCCAGTGAACCCCACAGTTCCTACTGTCTTTACAGTCAGGCAAGGTTGGCAGAAGAGTTGCTGCCCGCTGCCACTGAGGGCCAGAAGGCAGTGTCAGACCCCTTCAAACTGGAGTTTCAGATGGTTGTGAGCTGCCATGTGGGTGCTGTGAATGGAACCCAGGTTCTCTGTCTAAAAGAGCAACAGCTGCTCTCAAGTGCTGAGCCACCACTCCCAGCCCTTGTTGGTGCATTTTGTAAAGCTTATATCCAAGGGCAGCCCTGGCCAGACAACTACCCTGGGGCAGTGAGGAGTTTTACTTATTTCAGCCACTTGATGTTTTTCCTAAAGTTGGTTTTAGCTTGTGTCCCGGCTTTTCCATTCCAGGCACTGTGTTGGGACACAAGCTGAGGCTCCTGCTCTCTGCTCCTTGTCTTGTACCTCTACCCCTCCCCCCAGTGAGTTATCTCTCTCTCTCTCTCTCTCTCTCCCTCTCCCTCTCCCTCTCCCTCTCCCTCTCCCTCTCCCTCTCCCTCTCCCTCTCTCTCTCCCTCTCCCTCTCCCTCTCCCTCTCCCTCTCCCTCTCTCTCTCTCTCTCTCTCTCTCTCTCTCTCTCTCTCTCTCTTTTGGCGACTGAGGCTTCACACTCGGCCATGGTAGCACATTTTGATTACATTTCCACTATAGGTCAGTCTTGCTTCCTCTGGGGCTCTGATTGCTCCATTTTGAATGTGTTTGGTAATAATCCATTCTTAGGCTGCAGGAAAAGGCAGGTGCTGCAGTGTCTTAGCGGTGTTGTCAGGATCCAGCCTCTGAGATGTTCCACTTTGCAGCTCATAGAATGAGATCCTTATTTTTATGTTCATAGAATGGCTGTTAGACCTCCAGTCATCAAGTCTGAATTCCAGGTAGCAATATGAAGATGTGCTTAGGGTCAAATTGCTATTGTTAGCCAATTTCGTGGAATTGTTTCTAGTAATTTCCACTTACATTTCTTTGGCTAGAACCAGGGCAGCTTAGAAATGTATTGAACTGGGCATTCTGCCCACCTAGGAAAGCTCAGGATCCTGTTACCTAGAATGAAACAGGAAGCACAGAGGCAGGGGTGTGGGCAGGCTGGGAGGAAGGGGAAAAGGAAAGCTGCTGAGCTTGGGGAGGGGTGGATGGATGGGCAGGAGTGCATTGAAGACAGGCTTGCAGGTTGGGTGTCCACGCTTTCCATGGATGCGGCCAGTGGATGGGGTTTGGAGGTGGGTGAGCATGCTTCTAGTGGCCAGTGCCTTCCTGGGTCTCCCATCCATTGTGCCTTACTGAGGGGAAAAGAGGGGAGGGTTTCATCCTGGGGCTCAGGGATGTGTGTCCTGTGACACTCTCACAGCTCTGGGAAGGAGGAGGTTGGGGTTTTGAAGTCCTGTGCTGCTGCTGCTGAAGGTGACCTGTAGGGGCCCGTTCATCACCCTACCCAACATGTACATTTATGTATTCCCAGCTAAATGGGTCGTCTCTTCACAGTGTCTGTGAACTGCCTCCTGTCCTTTTGTGTTGTGGTGGAATGTCCTAAAAAGCGGCATGCGTGTCCATCAGCTCCCAGGTTGAGGGCACTGTTGTAGGGTCTGGTATGGGCCAAAGCCCTTCTGTTGGCCCCTTGTTCTAGACTCTGCACAGAATCTGTGTTTCACAGTTCACAAGTGGGCAGATTCTTTCTCTGTGTCTTGTTTCCGCACCCCACCCCCTTTTCCAGGATGTTATACAAAGATGTTATACTTAAGCAAGCACTCTGCCACTAAGCATTTGATTAATTAAATTCTCGGCCCAGGGCCTGTCTCACTGTGTAACCTTGGCAGTCCTGGAACTCACTATGTAGACAGAGACCTGCCTGCCTCTTCTTGCAGAGTGTTGGGATTCAAGGTGTGTACCATCACATCCAGTACTTCTGTTTGTTTGTTGTTTGTCTACTGAGACAAGGTTTCATCTGTAGCTCTGGCTGGCCTGGAACTCACCGTGTAGACTGACCTGGCAGTGAACTCACAGAGCTCCCATGCCTCTCTCTGTCTTAGGATTCCAGGCCTACACTGTCTCCTTTTATTTCTGGAAGAACTGCCTCCCTCCCTTTCTTCCTTCTGTTTGTATTTTTACATTTTATTTCAGTCAGGGTCTTATGTAGCCCAGGCTGGCCCCAAACTATGTAACTAAGGATGGCCCTGAACTTCCCTTTCTCCTGCCTCCACCTGCTGGGCATCACCGTGCCTGGGTTTATGAAATGCTGGGGATTGAACCTAGGGCTTTTGTGCATGATAGGAAAAACTCCAACAATGGAGATACACACTCATCCCTGAAGGAATGTTTTCTTATAAAGCAAGCAACAGAGTGGCACGTGACCCCTACCTGCAGGACCTTGGCTGCTATTCATCCTTATCTGTTGTCATTTTTATTCAGCCTCATCATCTGTTGTCACCATCCTCTGCTTCCATCAGGAGGGCCCTGAGGAGGGAAGACACACCTGTCCCATGCCACCTGACCCTCACGTCCCATGCCTGTAACACGAATCTTAGATGGTCTTATTAATAAGACCAAACCTGGAGCCGGGTATTAGGGTGAATGCTGAATGATCAGAGGGCCAGAACAAGCCACATCTTCCTCACCTCGCCAATTCCTCAGCTGATCCCGTTTCCTCAGATTGGAAGCCTCTGAGTCCTCAATGGAATGGGTCTCAGCTGAACTGCTGCTAGAAGCCTGAAAGCTTAACCAGCCTAGTTCCTGGTTTTCACGCTTTATATACTGTTCTGCTTTCTGTCATCACTTCCTGGGATTAAAGATGTGAGTCACCATGCCTGGCTGTTTCCAGCATGGCCTTGAACTCACAGAGATCCAAGAGGGATTTCTGCCTCCAGAAGGCTAGGATTAAAGGTGTGAGTGCCACCATTTTCTGGCCTCTGTATCTAGTGGCTGTTCTGTTCCCTGACCCCAGATAAGTTTATTAGGGTGCATAATATTTTGGGGAACACAATACTACCACACATACCACCTGACCTTCACGGCTAGAACTGTGTGCATGCAAATCAGAGGGTTTCCTGCCTGCCACAGCTCCTTTGCCCTGACTATCTTCAGTTTCTACAAAGCACGGGGTTTAGACCCATACTTTTGTACCTTGGGCATGCTGCAGAAGCTCTGTCCCCAGAGGGTGCTTGAGATCAGGATAACATTGCTGACCCGGCTGCAGCCCTTTCATCAGCAGCGTGGACACTCAGCGTTGGAGGGAATTGGTGGCCCTGGCTTTAGGAGGATTCCCGTGGTTTGGACCCCAGCAACCCACATCTCCATTCCTGACTGTGGCAGGAGATAGGCTCTTGCAAGGCAGGGCGCACTGTGGACTTGCTCAGCAGAACCCAGAGTTGTAATTGTCTCGGTCACTGCTGTCTATTTCCGAGCCTCTGCCTCAGTTCTTGGCTTCCTGCTTCTCTGGTTGGATGAGCATAGGAGTCACCCCTCGGGCCGAGCTGCTGTGAATCTGTAGGTGGGGCTGGGGCCAGCTAACCCCCGTTTTGTGAAGCCACTGCCTGTAACTGGAGTCACCCTGTTGCATGGCATCTATCGCTGCTTTTGAGCTATAGCAACAGTCACTTAAGGGAAAGATCAGCTGCACTGGCCTAGACTATTCCAGTCCTCGGAGGAAGGAGGGATTCAGGCTATTCTGGCTTTAGGAGGCTTCCAAATGCAGTGGGATAGAGGCCAGACATGTTGTTAGGGCTATACTTGAGGACGGTCCAGACAGAGGACTGGATAGAGATATAGGAACAGCTGGCCTCACCCTCTGTGGGAGGCAGGGAAGGCCTGGCAGGTGGCCACACTCAAAGGTGAAGCCTACCTGTGTAGCTGGGCAGCTGGTGCGACACAGCCCTAGTCTCAGGTGGTCAGGACCAATAGGCTCAGAGACAGGGGTCCTGATGTGTGCTGAGCCTCAGGCCTGTCTGGGGCAGGTGAAGACAGGGTTGGACTCAATAGCCCCATGGCCACAGTTCCACCAAACAGCAAAGCCTGCTTTTCTGTTTCTTGTTTGGACAAATCAGAGTTAATTGCTACTGTTTCCATGGTAATTAACTTCTTCCTAGTGAGGCAGGAAGAGCTATCGGGTTGCCTCCTGGGCTAGCTGTGTGTCCTCTGTGGAGGCCAGCTACCCCTGCAAAATGAGGCCCTGAGGGCATGTTTTCATGGGTATAAAGGTTAGTGTGTGTGCTCACATACTTTATGTATATGGGCGCATATATTTGTGCACATTTATGGCTACATGCATTTTTGTGTGTCAGCCTATATGTGACTCTTGTATGGATTCTCAGGCATGCACCTTGTCACTGCAGCCTTCTGACCTCTGGTGATTTTCCTGGGTTTGTCAGAAATTAGGAAGTGAGCCTCCCAGGGAACTGAAACCCGGCTTGTTCCTTTCATCTGTGGCTTATCACCAAGCAGCTGGCTCTCCGTCTAGCTACTCATCACACATCATAATCCACCTTGGTAGGTCCATCTTGGTGTGTTGTGTCTCTGCAGGATCTGTTGGTGGCCCCACAAACTCTGGATGCCCTCCATGTCCCTCAGCAGGCAGATTCAGGCAGGATAGGCAATGGGAAGGGGCGGAGGGGACTGAGAACCAGCTGGAGCTGTTGTGACCTGTAGCCTTTCTTTCCTTCTTTTGCAGGTTGGAAGGGAACAGCAGTTGCCTTTGGCATGTGGTGGTAAAAGTGGCCATCGCTAACCTGACATGTGGCGGTTCAGGACCCCCACCACTCATGGGCTCCAGTCTGTGCCGCTGGCCCCAGCCCTGGGGCTCTGAGAAGTCCCCGCTGCCACACCACAGCAGCTTTCTGCCATCTATGTGTGTCTACTAGTGAAGGACTTGGTGCCCTCTGCCCATGAGGATGTGTGCTCCCATCAGGGGGCTATTCTTGGCCCTGATGGTAGTGTTGGGGACAGTGGTGGCCTTTGCACCTGTGCCTCGGATCACCTGGGAGCATGGAGGTGAGTTCTAAAGCTGTGAGTGCCAGTGGCTCTGGAGAGCATGGAGAGCCATGCTTTGGATGCTTGTGGGGTCTTTCAGGGCAGGGATGTCCGAAGGATGCTGTGTGAGCAAGAGGCCTGGTGGCTGCTTCAAGCCCACAGCAGGTACCAAGCTTTAGTCAGAGTGCACATGTGATCTCAACAGCTCACAGTGTTTAATGACTGCTGACTAGAGGCCAGGCACTTCAGCTGCACTGCTGAGATTAGCTCAGCCTCAGAGGTTTCCAGGTCAGACTTCCAGGATGGGGCACACAGGCTACACAGAATGCCCAGCTCGCTGGGCAGTGGTGGTGCAGACTTTAATCCCAGTGCTTGGAGCCAGAGGCAGGCAGATCTCTGTGAGTTTGAGGCCAGCCTGGTCTACACAATGAGATCTAGGACAGGCACCAAAACTACACAGAGAAACCCTGTCTCAAAAACAAAAACAAAAACAAACAAACAAACAAACAAACAAAAAAACAAGAAAAACAAAACAAAAGACTGCCCAACTCTGAAGCCACCTGGATATGTGGGAATACTTACTTGTAGGCAAGTACAGAACTTACCAGTACCAGCTCATAATGCCAAGCTAAGCACCACAGTACATACTTGGAACCCCCACACTCAGGAGGCAGAGGCAGAAGGATCCTGAGCTCCAGGCTAGCCTGGGCCACACAGTGAGACCCTAAGAAAACCAGGACAGCTTATGTCCTTCCTGAAACTGCCACAAGTGCAAAAAGAGTGTCACTTGTCTCTGGAGGCTGTTTAGGAGAGAGCTGTGTCTACCCCTCCTGACTTTTTTAAAGGGCATGATGGGCAAAGAATATGGGTCCTGCATGCACTAGGCAAATGCTCTACCACTGAGCTGCATCCTCAGCCCTAATACTGAACTTTTGTTGTTGAGGGTTTCAAGTAAGGCATTTATTTCCTGAGTGGGAAAGTCCTAAACCATTACATTCTTTCTAAACCCAAAGTAGATGGTTAAAGACACTCTAAAGAGGTAGAGAGTAGACCAAGAATCTGGTCTGTGATATGCTGGAAGCCCCCAGTATGAGTGGTTTGGAACTCAACAGGTCTAGGGGACAGAAAGGGAGGTCAGGGGTATAGCCTAGGGATGTATGCTAGCCTCAGGGCTCCAGTCATGGGCCCGTTCCTCTCACATTTGGTGGGTGCCTTGAGGTTCTCTGGGGTCCTGCTCCATGCTGGAGCAGTGTAGACAGTTGGCCCTTGTGACAAGTCTGCCCTGAGGTGAGACGGGGTGCATGCCACTAAGCAGTGATTCCTCAGTTCCTCTTTTCCTTCCCTCCTCTGCTGCCCACAGAGGTAGGCCTGGTGCAATTTCATGAGCCGGGCATCTTTAATTACTCGGCCTTGCTGATGAGTGAGGACAAAGACACTCTGTATGTGGGCGCCCGGGAAGCTATCTTTGCAGTGAATGCACTGGACGTCTCTGAGAAGCAACATGAGGTAGGTCCTGTGTCCACCCCACCCCACAATGGGCCTCCCTTCTGCACCTACCTCTATACAGATCTGGCTCAGGACTCCACCAGCAAGCTCATCCAGGAAAAATCTAGGCTGTTTCCATGTTTGATTTATATTGAATAATACTTTATATGGTCACCTTTAAAAGGATGAGAGAGTAACAGGGGCTGAAAATGACAAAAATTCATTATTTACATGTATAAAACCGTCAAAGAAAAAAATTAGGTTGAGAAGGGGCCGAAGAGATGGCTCAGCAGGTACATGCTGCCAAGCCTGAGGACCTGAGTTCAACCCCCTGGGCACTTGTAGGAGACAGAACCAACTCCCACTTATGTGCTGTGGTACATGCACATCCACACCTACATGTAATAATAAAAATGTTTAAGCTGTGCGGTGGTGGTGCACACCTTTAATCTCAGCACTCAGTAGGCAGAGCCAGGCGGATCTGTGTGAGTTTGAGCCCAGTCTGGTCTACAAAGCAAGTTCCAGGAAAGGCGCAAAGCTACACAGAGAAACCCTGTCTCGAAAGAACAAAGAAAAAAAAAGTTTAAGGTTTGGAAAAAAAAAAAAAAAAAAAAAGAACCAGGATGGGGAGTGACTAGAGAGATGGCCCAGCAGTTAAGAGCACAACTGCTCTTTTAAAGGACCCAGGTTCAATTCCCAGCACCCACATGGCAGCTCACAACTCTCTGTGACTACTCCAAGATCTGACATCCTCACACAGACATACATGCAGGCAAAACACCAATGTAAATGAAAAATAAATTAAAAAAAAAAGGAACCAGGCAGTGATGGCACACACCTTTAATCCCAGTACTTGGGAGGCTGAGGTAGGCCGATCTCTTGTGAGTTTGAGACCAGCCTAATCTACAGAGTGAGTTCCAGGACAGCCAGGACTATTACACAGAGAAACCCTGTCTGGAAAACAAAACACAAAAGAATAAATGAAAGCTTGTACTTTTGGGTATAATTAAATTGGTTTCAGTTTCATTCTGTGTGTATGATGGGGGGCGTGAGTCATAGGACAGCTTTAGGTATCTTCCTCAGGTGCCACCCACTTTTAAAATTTTATTATGTTGAGACATGGTCCCTCGACTGGGCTGGAGCTTGTCAAGTAGGCTGGCAGCCAGCAAGCCACACGGACACTCCTGTCTCTGCCTCCCCAGTGCTGGGATTACCAGTGTATGTACCACACTTAGCCTTTTCACGTGGATTCTAGGCATCAAATTCAGGTCCTTTGCTTAGCTACAAGCTCCTCACCCACGGAGCCATCTCCCCGGCCCTCTTCTGTTCTTTGTAGCAAGTCTGAAGGCTGTGTGATCCTGCTAGTTTGGTTGATGGCCACAGAACATCAAGTAGTCCTGGGGATGACTCTGCTCTCAGCATCTGTCTGCTCCTTGAACCTCTTCTCAGTCTGACTTGATCCTGGCTGCAAACCTCTATGCTGAGCTGCGTTGTGCACTTTCTATTGGTGTCTGTTTTATCCCAGTAGTTCCTTTTCAGGGGAGGCTGCAGGGAACTGGGCTCTCATGCATCGTATCTCCCTCACAGGTGTATTGGAAGGTCTCTGAAGACAAAAAAGCCAAGTGTGCAGAGAAGGGGAAATCAAAGCAGGTAATTGCAGGTTACAAAGAAATACCCCCCACCCCCACTCCCGAGTGTGTGTGTGTGTGTGTGTGTGTGTGTGTGTGTGTGCGTGCGCGCGCGCGCGTGTGTGCGCATGCACATTTCTTAGGTATTTAGATTTGGATCCTCTCAAGGATCTGGGCTTCTCTCTATTGCCCACTGGGCATCATGTGATTCTGCTGGGCTCAACCCTGCTGTCTCAACACATCTGGTAGCTCTCCCTGCCCCCTGGTATCAGGGTTGGTGCTCTTAGAGCAGGTCATCAGCACTGACTGGAGAAGCTTTTTCAAATGGCCTGGCATTTTGACTACAGAAGCTAAGTTCTGCTGCCCACTATTACCTGGTATAAAATTGGCCATATGCCACCCCATGTTTCTGGGCTCCCCTGTACCCACTGAGGCCTGAGAGGTTATGGGGGTTTGGTTGGCTGTTTTGTTTGTTTGGTTTTGGGGTTTTTGTTTATATATCAGTGTGGTGTTCGTTTAGGGAGACTAGGTTTTGTAGCCCTTTCGCAGGAGCCCTGGGTACCCTCCTGTGCCTACCCTGGTGCCCTGCAGATGTCCTTAGACCACGAGAGCCATGTTGTCCCTGATGATGATCATGATAGCTGAGTGATGGCAGTTTATCAGTTGTTGGCTGCTTTCAAAACAGAGATTAAAACGATAATAACCCATTCAGTTTTTGTTTGTTTGTTTTTTGTTTAAGTTCCTTGGTTAAATGATAACTGAACATTTCACTGCCATACTGTCTCTATAGAACTGCAGTATTAACTCAGGAACTAAGAGGTGGGCAGGCATTATGATGGGCTGGTGTCTTGGCAGGCAATCTGTGTAGCTGAGTGAGCTGATGCCTTGCACTGCCACACATGGGGACCCACAATGAATTTGGTAGGGAGCCCTCCTCTGAATGACTCCCCAACCATTTGAAAACAGTTGTTGCAAAAAAAAAACCATTTTCCCGATTTGAGATAATTTCAGACTGTAGTCCATATAATCTGAGCAGTGTTCTCCTAAAATAGCACATGGGTTCCAAACTGTCATCTTTGTTTTCCCACTGGTCCCTCGGGGATGCACAGCTGGCTATACCCTCAGGTCTGGCCTCTCTCTGACTCTGCTAGTCACTATTTCCAGTTCTGTGCTGGCGGGAGTGCAGGGTGGAGTCCCCAGGAAAGCAGAATGCGTCTGTACAATGTCTGCTTTGGTGATACGGGCACCAAAATGAATGGTATGTTTGGCAAGGGTAAATACATTGCCATCTGTAGTGGGCACCCCGGTACAATTTGAGGTCAGCTCTTGTTTGGTCTTGGCTTTGTCTCGTCACCAGATACTGGCCGAGCATCTGTTAGGGACAGAGCTAAAGTTGTGCCTGGAACCTGAACTGCCTGTGGACCACAGAGATGAAGTTCACATTGCAGAGCCTGGCTCACTGTGCAGTGTCCCACCTCCCCCATGGACATAGACAGACCAGCAGAGTAAAGGACAGGGCCGTGGGTGACTGGCCTTCACTGTGTGGACCCGAGGGTTCTTTGGTGGCTGTCTGTCTGTTGATTGTGTGTGTGTTTCCCTTGCAGACGGAGTGCCTCAACTACATCCGAGTGCTGCAGCCACTCAGCACCACCTCCCTCTATGTCTGTGGGACCAACGCATTCCAGCCCACCTGTGACCACCTGGTAAGGCCACAACACATCCCTTTTATCAGTGCTCACATACCAGGCTGGCCGGTGATTAGAGTTCTGGCCAGGCTCTCCCGTTCCTTCTGCAAGCCACATGGACTGAGAACTACACAGTCAAGCTTCCTGGAGCTACAGCACCCCCGTCCTGTCCCTCCTGACTTGTGCTCCAGAGGATAGTCCACAGGGGCCGTCCTTGCAGCTTTGGATGAGTGAATTTATTATGTACATGCAAGACAGCTTGAAAGAATACTACCAAGAGACAGATATCAAAACATCAAATTGGGTGCTCCAGATGCCTAGCAGAAATGAAAGGGGTCTCGTTAAGGCAGCCTCTTAGAGTTCTCAATAGACAAGAGTCCTGGTTACAGCAGAGTGTCCACTCGGGCGAGGCTTCTAAATAAAAGAACAAATAGCCAGAGAGAGAAAACATCATCAGAGCAGGAGCTTACAAACTGAGTAAACTGAGGCCGTCAGCTGGAGCCACCTCTCCATGGCTGAGCTTCCCATGGCTGAGCTTTTGGCCACATACACACACACACATACACACACACACACACACACACACACACTCTGTAGGCACTTCTATATCATGAGATAAATATTAGTAACCTCTTTTGCAAATGGTTCACCTTCTAGCTGCTCTCAAGGGCATCATGTACTTACTCTTAGGTTATTTGCTGTTCTCTCCTCCCTGTCAGAGTTAGGGGCAGCCCATCCCCAGACAAGAGGCCTTGGAGGACACTTTGTGAACATTATGCGTGGGTCTGAAGTGGGGGAGCTGCAGCCCTGCTCCCAGAGCAGCATCTTGTGCACTCAAACAGCACATGAAAGTTTACAAGTACGATGTATATTAGAAGTCAACTTACTTTTGCCCTTGCTGTGACCAAATACTTGACGGAAAGCAACTCAAGGGACGAAGGGCTTACGGTGGCTCACACTTCAAGGTTATAGAAGGCATTTCAGCAAAACAGAAGGCGGGACAAGAAGTAGGGCCGGCACCCCAGAAACCCACTTCCTCTGGCAGGTCTCACTTCCACAACCTCCCCCGATCACGCCACCTGGAAACAAACCCAGGAGCCCATGGGAGAAATTTCATAAATAAACCATAGCAAATATGAAACATACTATATGGTTTTCCTCTCTTCTCCGCTGGGCATAGATCCAAAATCTCCACTGGATGCTAAAACCTTGGCCCTTACCAAACCTTATGGTGTGTATCTGATGACCATGAGGAAGGGCAGCATGTACCATGTGGGTCTGCTGAACATGGGTGAGTGACACTGGGCAGGGTAGGGCAAGGCGAGGAGGCAGGAGACTTAGTTCAACTTGCTCTGCTGCAGTTGGCTGCAGATGACAGGAACCACAATGGGGGAAGACCAAATGAAAAGCTTCATTCACCTAAACCCTCAATTAGCTGAAATGTAAAACCTGTTCCCAGTATAGTTCAGTTAGAGGCTAGGCATGCTAGCATGCAAGAGCTGTTGGGTCTTGATCCCCAGCACCATTCATAGATAAACACCCACCAAATGCATGTCCACTGTACATAAGGAACACGCACGCACACACAGAGTTGGAGATATAACCAGACAAAACACAGACTCATTAGACTCATTAGAAATTCACTTAGGCGGCTAGGTGTGGTGAGAAAACCTGAAATCCCCTGCACTTTTGTGAGGCTCCCGAGTATGAGATCAGCCTGGGTTACAAGATAAAGCTCAAAAGATTCTCTCAAAAGAAAAATATCATGAGAGAATTATGAAACTGAATACTTGTACAGCTGTCCTGGGAGAGGGCCACTGCACAGGTTCACCCAGCTGACTGTATTCTCTGATACAAACAAAATTGGTACTGTGTGTGTGTTCTGTATGTGTGGTGTATATGCATGTGGTGGCTCTTCTGGGATGTAAAGTCCCTTGGTCCTCAGAGACAGACATCTTAGGTAGACAAGAAAAGCAAACAGAAAAGAAGGAGGGAAAGAAGAGAGGGTGTAGTAAAGACATTTCACGTTGGTACCTCCTGACTAAACCCTGATTGGTCTAGTCGGAAGTGTCAGGACTACTGTTTATATTCTAAAGCAGTACCTGGGCACGAGGTAAGGGGATAGGATGCTTGGTTTAAAACTAGACTTTGAAACTCTGAAACTTTTAATTAATAAATAAAAGAAAAAAGAAAGAAAAAAACCTCACACCTACAGCAGAGCCAATTCCTGTGGTACATTTGTGCACTTGGACCACACTGTGTTATGTGTCCTTTTGTGCATGTGTATATATGTATGTATTTGTAATTGTGTGAGCTTGCATACCCTTGATAAAGTGTGACCTGTGGTTCACAGAGGCCTTTTTTTTGTATGTTTGTTTGTTTTTGAGACAGGGTTTCTCTGTAGCTTTAGAGGCTGTCCTGGAACTCGCTTTGTAGACCAGGCTGGCCTTGAACTCACAGAGATCCACCTGCCTCTGCCTCCCAAGCACTGGGATTACAAGTGTGCGCCACCACCGCCTGGCCACAGAGGCCTTTTTGCAAGCATTTCTTAAAAATGGGGACATCTGGCTGGGTGGTAGTGGCACATGCCTTTAATTCCAGCACCTGGCAGGAGAATCTCTGAGTTTGAGACCAGCCTGGACTCCACAGAGTTCCAGGACAGCCTGAGCTGCACAGAGAAACCTTGTGTTGAAAAAACAAAAAAGGGGACATTTTCCTGCACAACTGATTTCATCATTGTAGCTACGTCCGGAAGCACAATGATTGCCAATGTTCTCCATCTTTCTCCCTGTCCAGTAGCTAGAGCAGGGCAGTAGCCCCAGTAGCTTCCAGGCATCCCTGTGAGGTATGATGACAGATGTGTCTTATCAAGTGGACCACACTGTCACCCCAGCTCATACTTCCTAGCCCGATGGGTGACCTTTATTGTTTTAATTGGCCCGTTGGTCATTTCAGCCATTCTTACACCATGAGGTCCTGTGTGCTTGCTGGCCTGTGGCTTCCAGCCAGCTGTTTCTGGCAGGGCTGGCAGCTCCTGACCCTGGTGGACAGCACCGCTCCTCAACCTCTCCAGTCTGCTAAGTGTACAGTGACTGCCCACTTTGAGTTTCCCAACACTCCTGGAGTTCTGGCAGTTGCCCTGTGTGGTGGCTCCTGTATTTTAACACTTTGGCCTATATTTTTCATCTGCTATACTCTTCTGTATGTGCTCTTATATATATTCAGGAGTGGAAATACCTCATCATCATTTTGTGGGCATTTCCCCCAGTCTGTCACCTGCTGTTTAATTGTGTCTCATTTTTCCCTATATGAGGACATCCTAGTTCATTATGTATTGATATTTGGCTGTATCTGTTTTTTCTTTGTATGGTGTTCTATTTCTTGTTTGTTTTATGCTTGCCAACTTGACAGAAGCTAGGGTTACCTGAGAAGAGGGAACCACAGTTAAGAAAATGCCTTCATAAGATTGGCCTGTGGGCAAGCCTTGAGGATATTCCCTTATTAGTAACTGACATGGGAGGACCCAGACCACTGTGGGTGTATGAGAAAGCAGGCTGAGCAAGTCATGAGGAGCAAGCCAGTAAGCAGCATTCCTCCATGGCCTTTGCTTCA
Organism: Onychomys torridus; assembly: GCF_903995425.1. Lineage (NCBI taxonomy): Eukaryota > Metazoa > Chordata > Mammalia > Rodentia > Cricetidae > Onychomys > Onychomys torridus. Next base: position 124,324,601 of record NC_050447.1, on the reverse strand, counting down.
GTTCCTGCCTCCAGGTTCCTGCCTCGAGTTCCTGCCCTGACTTCCCTGATTGGTGGACTGTACACTGTGGGCTGAAATAAACCATTTCCTCTTCCCCAAGGTGCTTTGGTCACGTTTATCACAGCCGTGGAAAGCTAAGACACAGGAAATAGGTTTCCTTGTCAGGTGGGAGAGACTATCCCAAGGTTGTGTGACTGACTGACTGTCATGAACACACTGCCAGAAACATGGGCGAACATCAAACATGCTGTGTCTTTCCACAATGCCAGAATTTATTCAATAACAATCAATTCTCATGGTTTAGTGGTTTTAGTAACATCAGCTTGCCATATAATCCCACCTACCTTGGTGATCTGGCCAATGCAAATGCAGACTCTTTTATTCCAATCTTTTGTTTGTTTGTTTGTTTGTTTGTTTGAGACAGGGTTTCTATAGTCCTGGCTGCCCTGGAACTCTCTTTGTAGGCCAAGCTGGCCTCCAACTCAAGAGATCCATCTGCCTCTGCCACCTGAGTGCTGAGATTAAAGGCAGGCACCACCACTCCCGGCTTTCATTTGAATCCTAATTGGTGGTGTTAACTATCATACCACATAGCACATGGCAAGTATATGTGTATGGCATATATATGGCTATAGAGTGAATACAGGCTAAAGAGGCTGAGGTTTCAGAACTGGGCTCATAGAGTCTGTTGATTTCAAATGAGACCAGTGCTGGGAAGGAGCTGCTGTAATCAGTGTTTGAGAGCAAAGCTGTAGAGACTAGCTCCAAGGTACATACAGGCAATAGTTTGGTGTGGGGCCATCCATCACAGTGTTAGTGTCCACTACTTTCTGGGGCCAGGTGAGGAACACCTTCTCCTCGGTCTGGTAATTCTCGGGCCTGCTTTCCCAGGTGTTTTTAATGCCAACATGTGCCCCAACACTCTCAACCTCCTCTGATGAGTTCATAGGTGGCTCCTTTTCTATCCCAGAAATAAGTCATTCATTAGCTTGTTTTGGGTGGATGGTGTGGTTTGTAGGTCCACCCAGGGCCTACTCATCCTTTTTCCTAAAGTGGAATCAAAATTGTAAAATGGAGTCTCCTAGGGCAAGGCACCACCTAGAAACCGCTGTTTTATATGGCATAGGGCAGCTTAGAACATGGTGTGGCCTGATCCTGGCATGGCCTATGTTGTTGGAGTGAGCTTGGTTTTGCCTTTAGTCAGAATTGATTCTCCTGGAGCTGCTGGTAGTGGATGAACAGAGTGAGGATTCTGTGGTTTGTTTGGTTTGGTTTGCGTGGCCCATTACTTGTAGTGTGGTAGAGAAGGCTGAGACTGTGAACCTGCATGTCCCAGGCTCTGTCATACACTTGAGATGTGCTTCTGGTGGCGCTGCTCCCAGGGCAGGACCCACATGGGTCGGGGCCCACTTGCTGCACACTGCTGGTCTTCTCAAACTAAGGGATCTGTACCGTTAGGTGGTGCCGGGGCACGCCCTTAGCACCTGAAGGTCAGGTATTTCCTTGTTCTTCCTTTGTAGAACTTGACATCCTTCAAGTTCCTGGGGAAAAGTGAAGATGGTAAAGGAAGATGCCCCTTCGACCCTGCCCACAGCTACACATCAGTCATGGTTGGTGAGTCCTGCCTCTGGGGCTCCTGCACTCTGAATTTATGGTGGCACATCGTGTCCCACCTGCTTCACTGACCTCCTCCCTCGGTCCCGTCTCCCCTGGCTTCATTCTGGCACTAGCTCCTTTCACAGAAGGTGAGCGAGCGTCCCACTGCACAGACCCCTCAGCGAGCGCTTTCAGTTCATCCTTCAGAGGAAAACTCAGCCCTCGCTGTGGTGACACATGCTTCTGTCAGTCACTGCGCACCACCACATGCTCCTGGGGCTGCGTGCCTTCTGCTGTGGTCTTGCACATCTGAGGAGAGCGGGCACACGCTGTTGTACAGACAGTTCACCTTGGGATCTTCCAGGCGGGTGGAGGGTCCATCTTCACCATCAATGTACACTATCCAGTGAACTTTGTGAGGGATTCAGTACTGTCTTAGAAAACAGGCATCATGTAAGATGATGCTTCTGCGCAGTTGTAGGCTAAGATACATGTTCAGAGTGTATTTAAGGAAGGGGAGGCTGAACCATGCTGCCTGGCAGTGTGGACGCCTAAGCATCTCTTTTGACTTAAAGTGCTTTCTGCTCAGGATGGCTTTCTGAGGTGTTGAACACTGAGGAGTGTCTGGTTTAGCTGTGGGAATTCTCACTTGTGATTAGCCATTACCCTTTAACCCGGAAGAACACGATTAAATTTGATGACTGGTTGTCCTGACAAAAGAAAAGACATTGGTGTAGGAAGCAGAAATGGGTATCACAGGAGTCAAGGAGGCCCACTTTCCCCAAGGAATTAATGAGGGTATAACTAAATTATGGTAGCCTGCTGTCGGTATGATAGCCTGGTGGAGGTGGAGGCATAAGGCTTGCTTATAGGTCAGCCTGGGCTAATGTCGAGCCCTTGTGTTAAACAACTGTGCCCAGCCTCCACCAAGGCAGAAGGGCTGATTGGACTCCTTCTCTCTGCTCCCTTTCCACCGCTGCAGGGGGAGAGCTCTACTCTGGGACATCATATAATTTCTTGGGCAGTGAACCCATCATCTCTCGAAACTCTTCCTACAGTCCCCTGAGGACAGAGTATGCCATCCCCTGGCTGAATGGTAAGAAGTGTGTACTGCTAGCCTCATGGGTGCGCCATGTCAGTTTTCCTCTGGCTGTCCCAAAACCATGTGTGTGGGGTGGGAGTGGGACACTGTGGCTCGTGTCAGATTCTAGGCAGTAGAAACTCTTTGGAACTGCTCAAGGCCCACACCGGAGTAGCTGTCTTGCTCTCTGTCTCTCTGCTACCAACAGTATTTTAAATTTGCCTCTGTCACACCCCTACCTCCACCTTTAAAAAAAAAAAGGGGGAGTCTTTATTAAATGAAGCTCTGATGGGAAGTTGAGAAATCAGACATAGGACTTGGGGTGTGGTGCAGCTGACGGTGTGATCTGAAAGGTGGAGCCCCAGGGTCTGGCCAGGTGGTATTTAGATGTTGTGTTACTGTCAGACAAGCATGTGTGCTGTCTGACTTTAGGGTGTGGATGATGGGGGACTGCTTGTGGGTCTTTTCTTGGGGATGCTGGCCAGTGAGATCCTGGACTTTTTTGAAGCTCCTTGAACTGGAGTCATATGCTGGGGTCTGAGATATGAGACAGCCAGTTCCTCCTTGGAGTAGGGCGTCCCCACAATTCAGTCTTGGTATCCCTCCAGTGGCTGACATTGGCTGAGTTGGCCCTTGTTCAAGTCAGCAGATACTCTCTGGCTCTGTAGACCAGCTGCCGGTAGGGAAGCCCCACCTGGCTTCCTCTGTAGCACAACTGGTGTAGCTCGCTGAAGCTGAGGAGGGTGGCAGGCATCATCCAGGCTTAGAGTTTATGAGTGTGGTGTGTACACACTATAGATGTCCTCTCAAAGGCTGCACTGGCCAGCCATGACACATCGGGGGCAGGTAGCATGTGGCAAGGTGGCGTTGTATACAGGGATGATCCTGTGATGTCGCTCCACAGAGCCTAGCTTCGTCTTTGCTGATGTGATCCAGAAGAGCCCAGATGGTACAGAGGGTGACGATGACAAGGTCTACTTCTTCTTCACGGAGGTGTCTGTGGAGTATGAGTTCGTTTTCAAGTTAATGATCCCACGAGTTGCCAGGGTGTGCAAGGTGAGTGATCCCCCCTCCCCACACTCAGTTCCCACCCATAGTGCTGGCACGGATGCCACCATCCCAGGATTCCTATCTCTGGAATTGAAGTGTTATCCTTTGGCTAGAAACCCCTTGTGATGTGGCTTAATGTACAACTGAGACACAGTAAGAGACTAAACAGTAACTAGTGATTGAAGTGATGGAGGTGTGTGGGTGATTTCCTTCTTAAGACTCTAAACAGAATTGGGACGATGGCGTAGTGGTTAAAATTCCTGCCACAAAAGCAAAAGGACCTGAGTTCTGATCTCCAGAACCCATGTAAATTCTGGGTGGACCTGCTGTAATTCCAGCCTGGAGCAGGCCTGCTAGAGGAACTCCCCTCAACAGCAAGTTCTGAGTTTGACTTAGAGACCTTGTCTCAAATCATAAGATGGAAGATTTCTGATACTAACTTCAGACCTCCAAATGCAACCACACATGGACACCCCTGTAGAGGCACACCACATATACATACATGTGAAAGGAAAAAAATGCCCGGGGGAAAGAGTCAAAGCGAACATTAATACTTTTAGTGTGTGACTAATCACAGGTAGTTGGAATTACAGGAAACAAGACCATGAAGGGAGCCATGGTGCTTCTCCCAGCCCTGAATTGTATAGTTCATAACTGTCTCTCAGTTGCTGGCTCGCTGAAAATGAAAAAATCTAGAATTGGGCTGGAGAGATGGCTCAGAGGTTAAGAGCACCGACTGCTCTTCCAGAGGTCCTGAGTTCAATTCCCAGCAACCACATGGTGGCTCACAACCATCCGTAATGAGATCTGGCACCCTCTTCTGTATACATAATAAATAAATAAATCTTTTTAAAAAAGAAAAAAAATCTAGAACTTTATCTAGAGTTGGGCAGGCAGAGGGGAAGTGAAAGGGTCTCTCAGTGGTACATTCACATGTTCCCCCGAAGTGGTCTACAGGGTCGGGGTCTGTGTTAGGAAGGAGATCACCCATCACTTGCCTAACTCTTATGTGCCCCATCGTGGGTCACAGCTCGGAAAGCTGCAGGAGCCAAAGCATTGCGTGACACATGGGGTGACATGTAGTTGCTTTGGTGGTCATTGAATGTGCCGGCCTCTTTGCACTCTGTGATCCCAGACCACATGGGCTGGCCTGGTGGGTGGGGGTGTATGGACTGGCTGCTCCTGTGGCTGGCCATTTGTGCTGCCCCTACCACGCACTGTCTCTGGCATTCCAGGGGGACCAGGGCGGCCTTCGGACTTTGCAAAAGAAGTGGACCTCCTTCCTAAAGGCCAGGCTGATCTGCTCCAGGCCAGACAGTGGCTTGGTCTTCAACATACTGCAGGATGTCTTCGTGCTGCGGGCCCCAGGCCTCAAGGAGCCTGTGTTCTACGCAATCTTCACCCCACAGTTGTGAGTCAGTCCCCTCGGCAGTCGGGGCCTGTCCACCCTGATGACCTGCTGCCCTCCTGATGCTCATGGTTTCCCTCCATAGGAACAATGTGGGTCTGTCAGCAGTTTGTGCCTATACCCTGGCCACGGTGGAGGCAGTCTTCTCCCACGGAAAATACATGCAGAGTGCCACAGTGGAGCAATCTCACACCAAGTGGGTGCGCTACAATGGCCCAGTGCCCACTCCCCGGCCTGGAGCGGTAAGCAGGGTCCCGGGCTTCAGGGAGGGCTTATGTCCCCTTTGGGTCTCAGGCACACAGATCCCACAGCTTCCTTGCAGCAGGAGTCTCTGCCCTGGGCTGAGTGACTGCTGGGCCTGGGGGGTGAAGAGCACAGTCTGTTCCTTTTCTGATCTCCTCTACATGTTGGGTCATAGGTCTCACCACATGCTGCCCAAATGAGAGAGTGTCCCACTGGCCTGGGCTCTTTGGAGAAACTGACATTGCACAATGGCAGGCTTGCTCCATTTCCTATTTCCTACAAAGAAATTTTCATTTGTCAGCAAAGGCTAGGCTGTCTCCTGAGGCAGCCTGTCCATTAGACAATGGGAGTCACGTTCTGTCCTCCTAAATATAGTAAATTTAAAAAGTAAAGAAAATTCTAGGGTTCCCTGTACATTGTCGCCATGTGGTGAATGGGTGTGTGGGGGTGGCTTTTGGATAGTGCCCTATCTGGCTCTTGAAGCTTTCCCCAGGACCAGCTTCTCCGTGGGTGTCTGGCCTGGACACCCTGGTTGTTCTTGTGTGCATGCATGCTGTGTTCAGTGAAACGTGGCTAGGGAGTAGGGACCAAAAAAGGAAGTCTTTCCAGCCTTTTTTTCTTTTGTATGCTTCTTAGAATTTGGTTCTCTGTGTGTATCTATCTCTCTCTCTCTCTCTCTCTCTCTCTCTCTGTGTGTGTGTGTGTGTGTGTGTGTGTGTGTGTGTGTTAAACAGTATTTAGCATGCTTTCTTCTTGTAGGAAAGCTATGAAATGAGTGTTTTTTCACTTGAGAAGTTCACTAAGTGTTTTCATTGACACGTAATTCCTCTACTGATGCTAGGACAATTATGTCATGTGCTTTAAAACCACAGCTCCGGGCTGGAGAGATGGCTCAGAGGTTAAGAGCACTGGCTGCTCTTACAGAGGTCCTGAGTTCAATTCCCAGCAACCACATGGTGGCTAGCAACCACATGGTGGCTCACAACCATCTGTAATGAGATCTGGTGCCCTCTTCTGGCCTGCAGGCATACATGCAGGCAGAACACTGCACACACAATAAATAAATAAATAAATAAATAAATAAATAAATGAATGAATGAATGAATGAATGAATGAATAATGAATAAAATAAACAAACAAACAAACAAATAAATAAATAAATGCCACAGCTCCTGTCCCTGGGGAGGTCGCCTCAGCCCCGTTAATCTTTGGAGAAGTAGGACTGTAGCCTTCCAGGGCTGCTAATGTGGCTTCTCTTCTGTGCTCAACTGAAGCTAAAGTGGGTGTGTTACCACGGTGCTTTTGCTCCACAGTGCATCGACAGTGAGGCTCGGGCAGCCAACTACACCAGCTCTTTGAATCTCCCAGACAAAACGCTGCAGTTTGTAAAAGACCACCCTTTGATGGACAACTCGGTGACCCCAATAGACAACAGGCCCAAGCTAATAAAAAAGGATGTAAACTACACCCAGATAGTGGTAGACAGGACTCAGGCCCTGGATGGGACCTTCTACGACGTCATGTTTATCAGCACAGGTGGGTTCCTTGGTAAGACTGGGAAATGCACTTAGTCATTTGTGGGCAGATGTGGTATCTCCAGGAGCCCCCAGAGGTTTGTGATAGCATGAGAGGATTTCTAAGACATCACTGCACCTGGGATTCTGAGTCTCTCTTACTTGAATCAGCAGGCACCTGGGGCGCTTGTTATGCATGCAAGTGCTGGCCTGCACCTGGGCTGGAGTGGAACAAAGTGGTTCCTGTTATCATGGGACCAGTGGGACTGGCCTGGTCTATCCTAATTGGTAGTGGAGACCCTGCCCCCTTCTAGGAGGAGCCAGGCTCCATCCCACCCTGATCAGCCTTAGGAGGGAAGCTCAACTCCCAGGACAAGTCTTCTTGATAAGGGTGGAGAGTTGGAGCCTGGCAGCTGGCAGCGCCCCAGGGGCCACCCTTAGAGCTTCCCAGGTGACTTGGACCTTTTGCTCTCACCTGCCTGCCTGGGCCCCTAACCTCGCCTGGAGGGCCAGTAGAGTGCAACAGCTGCCTTACAGGGAACGTGACTCAGTTGTCAGGATGTGACCTTGTTGGTGAAGGTCGTTGGAATCCACCTTGGGGTAGGCGTGATGCTTTATGAGAAAACTGGGGTTCTTATAACTTGAGCTCCTAATTCTTTATTTTCCAAGTGCTGCTCTCCACTTGTAAAGCAAGGGTGTTTTCTTCTGAGCACCTCGTTGAGGGAATGACTTGAGTATGCAGAAGTCTGAGTGGTGGCCATCAAGGTTGGAGTCTCCTGGTTTCACCCTGACCGAAAGCAACTTCAAGGCAGAGGGCTTCTTTTGCTTACACTGTAGATCATAGTCTGTCATTTCAGGGAAGTCAGGCCGGAACTTCAGCAGCTGGTCACATCACATTTATAGTCACGAGCACAGAGAAATGAATGCATCCATGCTGCCTGCTTCCTGGGTTGCCTTTGCTTAGCTAGTTAGCTCTCTTCACTTACACAGTCCAGGACTACCTTTCCAGGGGGTGGTGCCATCCTCAGTGGGTTAGGTCTCCCCATGTCAGTCAACAATCAAGACAGTCCACAGACATTGCTGCAAGCCAGACTGATCTAGGCAATTCCTCTGCCGAGGCCGTTTCCAAGTGATTCTAGATTGCAGTAAGTTGACACTTAAAACTAACCAGCATGACATCCTTGGCATTTTCCCCCTTGCTGACCTGGGGTTTGACCTTGCAGACCGGGGAGCTCTGCATAAAGCTGTTATCCTTGGGAAAGAGGTGCACGTCGTCGAGGAGACCCAGCTCTTCCAGGACTCTGAGCCGGTCCAAACTCTGCTGCTGTCATCAAAGAAGGTAATGCAGTCTGTGGGCAGGCCCAGGTGGTTGCTGGGCTTGTCTACCCACCACAGATACCATCAGTCTCCATGCTTAGGACTTGCTAGGATGGTCTGTCAAGGTTTGGCAGCCTGTGGCCCAGATGAGCGGGCCTTTGGACTCTCACAGCCTTCTCCCATAGGATCTATAGTTTGAGACAGCGGCATGGCAGAGCCAAGGGGACTGAATATACTAAGCCACTAGAGCATGTGGCTGGCACTTTTGGGTAGTCACTAACCTGGGGAAATATGTCCTTGTGCCTCGAGCCTGAGAGAATGTAAACTGTGCTGGCGAGCATGATGCTTTGGCTAATTTGTAACAGGTCACCCTACAGAGCTCCTGCCACATCAATACTGCGCTTCTGGGCTCCCATAAGCCATGGAAACACATAGATGACCAAAGTGGCCCGTGGAAGCCAAGCTATGCATTACCTAGTTTTCATAGTTCACAAAATACTGTTTAAAATGTATTCTCAAACAATTAAAAATGTAAAGCTCCACCAGGTATGGTAGTGCACACCTTTAATCCCAGCACTCTGGAGGAACACGCAGGTAGATCTCTGTGAATTCAAAGCCAGGCTGGTATGCATATTATGTTCCAAGACAGCCAGGGCTATGTAGAGAGATCCTGTCTCAAAAATAAATAATTTTTAGAGCCCCTGAGTGGGGTATAGTACTTCATACCTGCAGTCCTGGGCTTTGGGAGGTAGAGGCAGGAGGATCAGGAGTTCAAGGCTAGTCTTAGCCACATAGCAAAGACAAGGCTGACCATGAGCAAAGTGAGACCGAAAATAAAAAGAGGTGTGAAGTCCTTCAGCTGGTGGACTGTATGGAAATGGCCTGGGTACTGGATTAGTCCACTGGCTGGGACTTGCTGTTCCTGGTCCACTGGCCTTGGGAAGAGGTGGCACCACATTTTACAGCTAGGATAGGGCAAAGAGGTGGAGAATGTGAGCTGTCCCCGGATCTCGGCTGTGCTGCATATTATCATGTGATCCTGGGTGTCATTGTATGCTCCTCATAAGGTGATCTATGTGTGTGTTTGGAAGCTTTTCGTTAATGTAGCTGTTTTGAGGACATGGGAGCCTAAGTGCTGAGGACTGGGTTTGAGCAGCACAGGACCCAGGGAAGAGCAGGAGCAGCACCTCCCTGCTGACAGATGCCCCTGCCCTGCTTCATGCCTGATGGCCAAGGTGCTTGTCTCTCCTTGCCAGGACTCAGATGAGACCCACTGAGAGATAGGTTCAGGTGCCTGTACCCTTGTTTGTGATGCCTGGCTCTGTGACAATGCTGAACTCTGTGGCCTGGTGTTGCCGTTCCCTATGGACTGCACATCTGTGGGCTCCATGTTTGTGATTCAATCTGCTTCAGGGAGCTCCCCACTGCAGATACCAAGGGACTATCAATCTCTTACCTGTGTGTTGGACTTCTGCCCACACCAGGTGGCCGCTGACCTGGCCTACAGCCAGAGACATGGCATGTCCTTGTCCTGGAATTCAGTGTCTGGCAGGTACTGAGCTCTTTGTGGCTTTGCCCAAGCATCATGGCTGATTTTTGTGGCTCTTTCCTTACAAATATAGGCAAGCAGAAAGCACATGATGGTGTGTCTTGCTGGGTGACATTTGCTGGCTTCTGTTCTTTGTATGGTGTTGATAGGTGTGGTCACACTGGCATGATGGATTCAGAGGTGAATGATAAAGATGTGTCCTTATCACATGTGCCTACTTTCTGGCATGAGACAGGGCTGGCATTTGAAGGCTGTGCCCTTTGGCTTCTAGCTGGAGTGCTCTGTCATCTACAGTGAGTCCAGGAGAGCAATGGGGGTGCCAAGTTGGGAGTGGGAGGCAGCTGAAGAGGACTGTTCTGAGTTTTCTCAAGACACAAATGAAAGTCTCTTCCCCCAGGTAGGGCACCATGGACACACCAGTCTAGCTCAGTGAACCTTGATACAGGGTATCAAGGAGGGATTATTTACAAGAGCATGTGACTCAGGCAGCCGCATCAGCAAACAACCCACTAAGTGGCATTCACAGAAGCTGCATCCATGGAGCTCCTGCACAGCTAACAGGCAGCTCGCCAGCGCTCAAGAGGTCAGAGTTATATAGTTATATAATGCTTATAGAACCTTGGGGAAGCGGGGACTTGTGATTCTTAGAACTTTTTCTTCAGTTTCCTTTAGTTTCTGAGTCTTGTGGGTATCCCTCTAGCCTCTAGGAGGGAGTGTTTCAGTTGGGAAATAGGTACAGAATTGCCTTTTCTCGGAAGAAAGGCTGGTGCAGAAAAATAACGCTTGAAGTTTGGCCCCAGATATGGAAGGGTGGTATCAGATCCCAGGCCGTGCGGGTGCTCAGGTGATGTTTGTGTCCTCCTGGGATACGGTACACCTGCCTATGTTTTCATACAAGATTTCTTTCTTAGTCTGCTTTTCTCTTGCTGTGATAATCGACTCGGTACACCTGCCTATGTTTTCATACAAGATTTCTTTCTTAGTCTGCTTTTCTCTTGCTGTGATAATCGACTCTGACCAAAAGCAAGTTGGGGAGGAAAAGGTTTTTTTCCCCGCTTACACTTCCAGGTCCATCCTTGAGGGAAGCCAGGACAGGAACTGGAGGGAGGAACTGAAACACAAACCATGGAGGAAACTGCTTACTGGCTTGCACTCTGGCTTCTGCTATGCCACTATCCTATAAAGCCCAGGACTGCCTGCCCAAGGGTGGCATCACCTAGAGTGGGCTGAACCCGCCTACATTAACTAGCAAATAAGAAAATGGCCCAGGCATGTCCACAGTCTGATGTAGGCAATTTCTCAACTGCCGTTCCTCCTGCCAGGTGTGTTAAGTTGACAGTGAAACCAATCAGGACACTGTCGGTTAGGTCTTGGTGGTCACGACTTGTGGCCTATTCTAAGCCTGGGAGCCCTGCCCTCCGTGCAGTACTTAAATGCACTCTGCCTTCCCCAGAGTTGGTAGAGAAGCTAGCAGCCCCGGCAGTGCCTTAGTCCCCCTTACACCTGCCCTTTGTCTCCATACACAGGGGAGGAGGTTTGTCTATGCTGGCTCCAACTCGGGAGTGGTCCAGGCTCCCCTGGCCTTCTGTGGAAAGCACAGTAGCTGTGAGGATTGCGTGCTGGCACGGGACCCCTACTGCGCCTGGAGCCCAGCTGCCAAGGCCTGTGTCACCGTGCACCAGGCAGTGGGCTCCAGCAGGTATGAGTATGGATGGGACTGTGTGTATGTGCCCTGTGCACAAGCTGGAGAGTCATGTGTGCCTGTTGTCTTCCAGGGGCTGGATTCAGGAGATGAGTGGCGACACATCCTTGTGCCTGGGTGAGTGGATCTCCTTTGCTTTCCTGGTCAGGATGGCAAAGTTCCTGGTGTTTCCTTTCTCCTCTCTGAACAGAGGTCAAGTGGCATGCGACAGACCTGGGACCTACCCTTGCAGTGGACCTGTGATCTTCCTCTGTCCCTTTGATTACAGAAAGAGTGCTCAAAGTCACACAGGGTGTATCGGGTCGCTGGAAAGCATGCCCTGCCCCGATCGAAGCTCTTCTGTTCTGCCTAGCCCCTTAAACAAAACCTGAGCTTGTTAAGAATGAGAAGGAAGGAGCCCTTGGGTATGGCCAAGCAGTCCAAATCTAAAAACAGTGATTCAGGAACATTTTAGTGCAGTGTCATGCTTCAAGGAGAAAATCTTATACTAGAAGAGGTAGTTTCATGCGTAAAGTATCATTAAAAGTATTTTAAGGCTCCGTTTGCAGATGGCTCAGTTTGTAGGACCTGACTTTGCTCCCCAGAACTCATGTGAAACAGCTGGGCATGGTGACATGCTTGTGACCCCTAAGAAGGGCAAGACAGGTGGATCCCTGGAACTTGCTGACCTTGGATAGCCTAGCTGACTTAGCAAGTACCAGACCAAAAAAAAAAAAAAAAGGTAACTGTCACCTGAGGAATGAATGACACTCGGTGGATTTCTGGCCTCTATATATGAACACACACTCACACTCAGAAAATTGTATAAAATTCCCTTCATGCTCTGTGTCATTAAAGTACAAATGAAATTTTATGTTTAGGTTTTGGTCCCCTTCCAAAGATAGCTGTCTCATTTTATATATGCAAATATCCCCAACCCCCCAACTTTTTCCATCTCTGGTATTTGAGACAAAAGACACAGCTATAGTTTTGGTCCTTGAGGGGGTCCTGCTGCTGATGGCTGGCCATCGGGGAATAGCTGTGACCAGAGGTAGACATAGAATCTCACCAGGATTCTAGTCTGCCTTCCCCGCACATAAGGGCAGGTGGGCCCCAGCCCTGTGCCCTCTTCTCTCACCAGCCATGGTGGAGTAGGAGACATGTAAGAAGAGGGCCCCTGCTAGCTGCCCTGCCTCCGCCAATAGCAGAACATTTGGCAGCTGAGCCTGGGTGCCGCGGCAGGTGGAGGAGCTGACCAGTGCACAGCCCTCCAGCCTGCTGAGTCTTCTCCAGGGACAGGGTGAGAACAGGACTTCTCAGAACTGGTACCGAAGTCTTCATTTCTGGGGGCTGCTGACGGGTCACGGATGCCTTTATCTTGGTGCTGAAGATTCCATCTGGCTCGAGTGGGTGAAACTCTCGTGTCGTCCTATGGGTGTTAACCTATTTTTGAAAGCAGTTGCGTAATCAGACGGAGTTGTGGATGCTGAGCACATTTATTTTGATGTTCCAGATAAGAGCAAAGACAGTTCCCATCAGCACTCTCTCAAGCACGGTGGCACAGCGGAACTCAAATGCTTCCAAAAATCCAACCTGGCCCGGGTGGTGTGGAAGTTCCAGGACGGCGAGTTGAAGGCTCTGAGTCCCAAGTATGGCTTCGTGGGCAGGAAGCACCTGCTGATCTTCAACCTGTCAGAGGGAGACAGTGGTGTGTACCAGTGCCTGTCGGAGGAAAGGGTGAGGAATAAGACAGTCTCCCAGCTGCTTGCCAAGCACATACTGGAAGTGAAGGTGGTACTGCAGACCCCCACATCACCTGCCTCCCAGGCTGCTCAGACAGAAGGTAGTAGGATCACTTCCAAAATGCCGGTTACATCTACCCAGGGGTCCTCTCCCCCTACCCCGGCTCTGTGGGCAACCTCCCCCAGGGCCGCTACCCTACCTCCCAAGTCCTCTTCCGCTGGCACATCCTGTGAACCAAAGATGGTCATCAACACGGTGCCCCAGCTTCACTCAGAGAAGACAGTGTATCTCAAGTCCAGTGATAACCGCCTGCTCATGTCTCTCCTACTCTTTATCTTCATCCTCTTCCTCTGCCTCTTTTCCTACAACTGCTACAAGGGCTACCTGCCCGGACAGTGCTTAAAATTCCGCTCAGCCCTGCTGCTTGGGAAGAAGAAGCCCAAGTCAGACTTCTCTGACCTGGAACAGAGTGTGAAGGAGACGCTGGTGGAGCCTGGGAGCTTCTCACAGCAGAATGGTGACCAGCCCAAGCCAGCCCTGGACACTGGCTATGAAACCGAGCAGGACACCATCACCAGCAAAGTGCCCACAGATCGCGAGGACTCCCAACGGATCGATGAACTCTCCGCCAGGGACAAACCGTTTGATGTCAAGTGTGAACTGAAGTTTGCAGATTCGGATGCTGACGGGGACTGAGGACAGCGAGTCCCAGCCCGTACCCCGCAGTCTTCGTGGAGAGTGTTGTGTTGAGCCCGTTCAGTAGCCGAGTCTTGTCATCGTGCACCAGCCTGTCCTTTGTCTCTTTTCTCTTGGGTTCAGTCTGTGACTTGTCCCTTTTTGTCCTTCGGGAAACAAATATCTATTCCAGTCTCAAGTCCTACAGTCATCGGAGCGCTTATTTAAGATGTACCTGAGCCCTTTGTGTCCTGGGGGAGAGATGGCCACCTCTGTGGGCTGAGAAGAATGACCCTTCCTTTTCCTCTTCTCGTAGCAGCCACTAAAAGATAATTTAATTCCAGATTGGAAATGACCTTTTAGTTTATCAGATTGGTAATGTATCACCTGCTGTCCAAATGGGCACAGACTCTTTCTTTCACGTAATTATTTTTTTAGGATTTTTGCTCTGGTTATGTTGATGTCTTAGGTCATTTTTTTTTTTAAATTACCGAAGGAGATGTTTTAATATTCATGAGAAGATGAGCATTTTCTAGATTTTTGTTATATATTGAGATAAAATATGGCTTATGTCATTTAAGATTCTCAGGGATAGACTTATTTTTGCTAAATGTATTATTTCCTGCTGTTAGGAATGTAGGCCTAAAACTGTCTCTTGAACTCACTCACCCTTTTATTTTGGTGGGTTTTGTTGTTGTTGTTTTTGTCTTTTAATCTTACTCATTTTGAAGGAAGTACCGGTTTCCAAGATTTTCTTTCTGTGCTTTTTCCTTTTCTTTTTCCTGCCATACATCTACAAGGTGGGTTTTGAGTGAGGGCAGGTGGCCCAGTGGCTCTGGGTGGCAACTGAGCTGGTCCTGTGAGGGAGGAGGGTTTATACCCTGATGGCCCTGCTGCTTCTTGGAACCTGCTGCCCTAAGGGATGGCTCCTTCATGAGGACAACTTGGATCACTTCCGGTCTCTCCTTGATTCCATCTCACATCACTGCCCTCGGACTTCCGCCTTGATTGTCCACGCAAGACAGAAATGGGTTGTGTAGTTGGGCTCCCAGCCTCGGGACAGTGACCACAAACGTCCTGTGTGGGCGGCCACCGCTGCAGCCTGACTTCTCTGCCAGTGTCTTTCGGGATGTTAATGGGTGGTACGATTCTAACATTTGTTTCTCACTTACTGTGTGTGGAACACTCATTTCATGTAGAGAGTGATGAACTCTGGATCCCCTGTGCTGTGACACCCATCTGCAGCATGACATGCTCTCACCATTCGGTGTAAACATTTGTGTTTATAAGATTTATTTTGTTTTATTTTTCTACTTTGAACTGTATACATTTGAAAAGTACCCAAATAAACCAGAAGCTTTATCATTGACTGGGCGGGGCTTTCCTTAGTGGAGGCTGTCCGGGCCTCCTGTCCCTGGCTGACGGCCCTGGGTGGGGGTCGGCCCTGGATGCTTTTCTTTTCTCACCCCATGTGTCTCTTTTTTGCTTCACCTTCTCCGGCATGGCACTTGTTCTGATGACTTCTTCCTCAGCACTTCCTTTTCTGTCCTCTGTCTCACAGCCTCATCTTCTAAGTCCTTCCCTCCTGGCTCCTCCTCTCTATCCTGTCTGGGCCCTGACTCGTCTTCTCCCAGAAGCCCTTGGCCAGCCTTGGCCTCGGGGCCCAACAGTCGAAAGCGGGTTACCTTGCTGCCACCCTTCCTGAGTGACCAGGCACAGCAGGTGCAGGCGCTGGGGACCTTCTACCTCTTCTGCCAGGCCACAGGTGAGTTGAGGGCCTGAGTGTCCATGGCTGTTGTCCCTTACTGCTCGCCACTTCTGTAGCCTCCCCTGAGGTTCAGGCACCTGCGCTTTCAGCCCCATTGATCCTGAGATGAACTGTCTACAGTGTGAAGCTGTTGCTAGGCTGCACTGGGGGTCATCCAGCCTTTTGCTGTTAGACCTGAGTGCTGTGGTTCCATCTGTGGCGATGAGCCACTGATTGCTGGTTCTCCCATTTGAGTTGGGGTCTTACTCTGACTCTCCAAGCTTCCCCTGGACTCCTGGGCTCCAATAATGCCCCCACTTTGGCTTCCCAAGTCACTGGGTCTCCTGGTGAATGCCACCATGTCCTGCTCTTGTGCTTGGAGTTGTGGACCCAACCTTCATGTAGACACCTGCTTATTCTTCAGTCAGATACTTTAAGATTTATCATTTATTGTTTTGTGTGTGTGTGTGTGTGTGTGTGTGTGTGTGTGTGTGTGTGTGCTTGAGTGCATGAAGGGGCCAGAAGAGATGCCCTGGAGCCAGAGTCATGAACAGTTGTATGTCACCTGATGTGTGTGCTGGGGACTGAATTTGGGTCCTCTGCAAGAGCAGCAAGTGATCTTAATTGTTGAGTCATTTCTCCAGCCCTTAGACAGCAATGCAACAACTCTTCACGGGTACTCACAAGGGAGCTGGAGAAGCTCAGGGCTGGGTTTGTCCAAAGTGGCAAAGGACCCAGAGCCTTGTTACTGGAAAACTGGCAGCTGGTGGCCAAAAGCCATCACATTTTGGAGATGTTCTCAGGTACCTGCTACTATTAGCAAGGGTTTCACTGGCACAGCTCCCTGGGCTTGGGAGAGCGTGAATGACTGGGGCCTTGGGGAAGACAGACTTCACTGTTAAATGCACAGAAACCATACCAGGCTTTTAACACAGGGAATCTGAAGCAGGGAGTTGTTTACTAAGGTGATGATGGGAAGGCTAGCAGTGAGACAGGAAGGTAGGCTTCTCCAAAGACAGAACTGTAGGAAGCCACCAGCCTGGGCAGCAGGGCAATGAAACTGTATAAACTCACATTGCCAGGCCCCTGTGTTGGTGAATTTTTCATCAGGAAGGCCGATCAGCTTTGTCCTGCCAGCTGCTTCCCAAATAACCACACAGGGATTTAATATTAATTATAAATGCTTAGCCGATAGCTTAGGCTTGTTTTTAGCTGGCTCTTATAACTTAAATTAATCCATTTCTATTAATCTATGTGCTGCCCCAAGGCTCATTGACCTCATCTATGTACTTCCCATCCTGCTCACTCTGTGTCTCATGCTGTCTGTCTCCTTTCAACCCCCCAAGACTTTGCCCCTCTTCTTCCCAACATTCTCTCTGCCCTGACAATCCTGCCTATCCATTGGCCAATCAGCTTTTTATTAGCAATGAGAGCAACACATTTTCACAGTGTACAGAAGGATTATTCTACAGCACCTCTGAGACTGGGCCTGCATGATCCGCATCTA
Organism: Onychomys torridus; assembly: GCF_903995425.1. Taxonomy (NCBI): domain Eukaryota; kingdom Metazoa; phylum Chordata; class Mammalia; order Rodentia; family Cricetidae; genus Onychomys; species Onychomys torridus. Next base: position 124,307,490 of record NC_050447.1, on the reverse strand, counting down.
CCCCTGCCACCAACACTGCTGCCCTCACCACCTCTGAGAGGTGCCATCAGAGGCTAGAGATGTGTTCTTCATACACTTTCATCGGCCTTCTCAAGGCCAGGGACCGTGGGGACCAGAAGTGTGCACAGTATGGGTGGGAACTGAAATGGGGGGAGTGTGTTCCTTCCCATCCCCTTAGAATGGATTGAACATGGGCTGGGGAGACGGCTCGGCAGTTAAAGTGTCTGCTGTGAAAGCATAAGGGTTCTTATCACCAGAACCCATCTAAGTGCTGGGTAGGCATGGTGACTCACCTGTAATTCCAACCTCACAAAGTGGAGACGGGATCCCTAGAGCATGCTAGCTGGAAAGACAAGCCATGTAGTTGTGCTCTGGGTTTGATTGAGAGACCCTATCTATGAATAAGGTGGGGGAGTGAGGATGATTCCTGATACCTCAGGCCTCCACATACGTACATTTTTTTTTTGGGTGTGTGTGTGTGTGTGTGTGTGTGTGTGTGTGTGTGTGTGTGTATTGCTTGAACAGATGTGGGACCAAATATCCTCCCTGCCCCCACCCTCTTTCTTGTCATTATTCTCTTCACAAACTGACCACATTTGGGGCCTTTCTTTTCTACCCTGTCTTCCGCTAAGGCGAGGCAGCTCAAGGGAAGGCATTGCAAGCTTTGGTGCTATGCTTGTTTGGTTATGACCAGCTGGGTGGTGTGCACACGCGGGGACTTCTGCTGTCCCTGAGCAGGTGGCAGGGTTGGGTCTGGTCTGCAGACAGCCCTATCTGAAGCAGAGGCTCATGTGGCTTTGAACTGAACTCCCTGCAGCTTTTTTCAAGAGGCGGTGTGTGTTCAGGTTCTGTCTCTGGTATCTGCTGAGGAGGCAAAGGCAGCTGGCCCAGGTGAGACTACAGTTGCCTCTCCCAGCCCAACCACAGCCTCATCCTACAGCCTAGGGCAGGGCAAGGCAGGGCAGGGCAGGGCAGGTTGGGAACGTGACCTGGGTTTTTCGCCTTTGTAAAGCAGCTGTTAGCATGATGGTTGCTGTAAGTGGGCTTGGGACTGGCTGATTAAAGGCCTGGTGAGCTGTTTTTAGGACATGAGACTTAAAGAGAGGGTGGACAGGGAATCCTCAGGTTCTTGGCTTGTGCCCTGGTGCCCACACTGGCTCTGCTGGTGACCCCGAGCTATCTTGGGGAGCCTCTCCCCTCCAGAGAGAGTTGATCAGGGGTCAGATAGCTAGGCTTGCACTAGGACTAGTCTGCCCACCCCTGCTCCCACCCAGGGCCTCCATGTCATCTGGGTTGGATGAATGTTTCCCAGAGTCTGAGAGGCATTGAGATACCCCCTGCTGCAGTAAGTGAGATGACCAGGGCAGGTAGCATCAGGAGCCACCAGAGCTGCCCCAAGCATGGCTGCTGGAAAGGTCAGACTACCTACAGCCTAGTGCTTACAGGACCTCCCTTGTGGTGCCAGGAAAGGCAGCAGGATCTGGCACTGCCTTCCTCAAGCCTTTGTGTCTGAGTCTGTGCAGGCCAGCACAGCACTGAGCTCCCTGTGCATAACCAGCCAGGTGTGTGAGAGAACGGAGCTACTATATTGCCCCACATTGCACTGCAATTGCCTCCCAGGTGTCCGGGTGTGACTTGTAAATACATGTTTATCCTTTCCTGCTGCCAGCTGCCATGGGTTGGCACATGCACACCATATACCACCCCCCACACACACCACATATGCCATGCCACACCACACCACACCCCACACTGCACATACACCACACTACACACACATTACATCATACCACATATACCATATATACCACATACACCACACATATTCCCCATACCACATATACCACACTACATATATCACATCCCATCTGCTACACCACACCACATACCACATAAACTACACTATACCACAAATACTAAACTACCCCACACACCACATATATCACACCATATCACATACTACCCACACCACATATATGACAACACATATGCCATACCATACATCCTACTTACACACCATACATACTATACACATAACCCACACCACATACCATGCTACACATAAATGTACCTACTACTTACTCAGTCCATAAACACCACATACATCACACAAATACCATATACATCACACAGCACACATACCAAACAGCGCGTGCGCGCACACACACACCCACACACACACCACATAGCACACAGCAACATAAAACACCAACACCACAAATCACCCACACCATAAAACACCAGTCAACGCCATGTGCGCATCCCTACACATAGCCACTATAGACAAACAGTATTCCCACCATACACGTACGGCACATACTTGGGCCCACCCTGATAACCTAAGACACTAACTTCAAGTTCTTTACTAATGGCACAAGCAAATTTCTTTTACCAAGCAAGGCTCCAGGCTGAGCACCTACATGCCTGGGGTCCCCTCAGCTGGCCCCTGTTAGCAGCATTTGAGTTTTGGTAGGAGTTTGGGCACCCCCAAGAGAGCTGAGGAATTGGATGGTGGAAACTACTGAAGCTTCTTCCTCTCTGGGCCTCCTGGGGTCTAGGCAGCTGCAGGCTCTGGGCTCACAGAGGCTCTCTGGCCCCTCCCTGTCCCTTTCCTGTCTCTTAGTGCTGAAGAGCACTAATGGAGACCTGTGTGGGCAGCCAGGTGGGTGGGGCTGGAGGAAATAGAGTCCTTGGTGTCTTCCTTTCTCAAGGAGGGTAGGGGCACACCAGAAAGTGATCTCCCATGATCCAGTATCCATGACTCAGCCACTGGGCCTTTTCCTGTTCTGGTCCTTCAGGAGGTGGTTGTGGTAAAGATCATGACCCTTACCCTGATTCTCACTGCCTTGTAATACTTCCTGGAGTATGCTCAGGGTCCAGGCTGCCTGCTGCTTCAGTTCACTAATTCATCCTGATAGAAGACGAGAGCATCAGACATGTCTTTGAGCAGTAAGCTTTGGTTCCCTAGGGTCCAGAACCCAGCGTACTCATTCCAGGGGGTGTTCCGGGTCCACAGTCCTAAGAAGCCATTGTTGGTGGCTAAATAGTCACCTCTCAAGACTGCAGGGTGCAGTCCTGACCACCTGCATGATGAGGTGTCTGGGGACAGTGACTCAGGGCCAGGGAGAGAGGCTGACACACTTCCTACTTGAGCTGAAGCCTCCCTCACAGGTAAGAGACAGGCTTGTACTTGATCTAAATTCCAGGCTAGCAAGGTCCATCAAGGTACCATTTGAGCAAGCAGTACACACTGCTCAGAGCAGTCTGTACGAATGGGATATGGCTGCTGGGGGAACTCATGAAACCTGAGACTACGGTGTGAGAAGTTTCTAGAAAAAAGCCCTGCACTGCTGATCTGTCCTGTGTGAAATGGACTGGATACTGACCAAGGGGGACTCTGAGGCTGAGGGACGCTTTGAAAGTGCCTTTGTGGCTGGAGTGCAGGCTTTTGGAGAGTGGCCAGTCCGCGGGGACAGGTGAGTCAGTGAGGCCTCTACCAGAATCCTTCCTGGCCAGGAGGCCTAGTTGTAAGGGTTCTGTCCTTAATTACGCCATCAGCCTGGGACGGCCCAGCCTAAAAAGCAGGGGGGCCCTCTTTGTGTCTCCCTTTTCTCTTTCTGCTCTCTTCCCTCCTTCGTTGGTCTGTCTCTCCATCTCTCCCTCTCTCCCCCTCTCTCAATAAAGCTCTAAAAGGTAACTGTGGCTCGTGACTCTCCTCCAGCACTTTTTTTTAGGCATAGCCGCCGCAGGTGGCAGCCAGCAGCACCGATTTAACCAACATTTGGTGCCAAATCCCAAAAGTGTCTGGGCGCTACAAAAAGACTTCAATGTAAACATCTATTACTATGACTAGTATCCTGACTTGATGCCAGGAAGAGCCCACATGGGTATGTCCTAGTTGGTGTTAAGACAGAGTAGCTGACAACAGCAGCTTAAGGGGAGCAGGTTTTATTTAGTTCACAGAATGTGTCCATGAAGGAAGCTTGATAGCAGGAGCAGATCAGTTTATGCTCTCTCGACCTCACCCTCTTCACCTACCCTCCAGGGTTTCTCTGTGTAGCCATGGCTGGCCTGGCACTCACTGTGTAGATCATGCTGGCCTCCAACTCACAGAAACCCACCTGCCTCTGCCTCCTGAGTGCTGGGATTAAAGGTGTGTACTACCACACCCAGGCTTTCTCTTGTTTATTTCTTTCTAGGACCCAATCTAGATGAAACCCTCACAGGCATGCCAAAAGGCCTGTCTCCTAGGTGATTTTAGATCCTGTCAAATTGATAATATCTACCACCACATAAAGGTAGCCCAAGGCAGAAACAACTGTTCAATGAACTCCTACCTGGGACATGAGTAAAAGAACTTCCTGAGCCAGAGATGATGGCACATACCTTTAATCCTGGCAGAGGCAGAACTTTTGAGTTCGAGGCCAGCCTGGTCTACAGAGCTAGTTCCAGGTCAGCCAAGGCTACACATACACACACACACACACACACACACACACACACACACACACACACCCGTCTTGAAAAGCCAAAACCACGGGGGTGGGATGGGGTAGGGGAAGATTGGGGGTTGGGGATTTAGCTCAATGGTAGAGCCTTTGCTCAGCAAGCGCAAGGCCCTGGGTTTGGTCCTCAGTTCTGAAAAAAAAAGAAAAAAAAAAAAAAAAAAACCCAAACCAAACAAAAACTCTGTGAGGCCTGTATGTGCGATGTGTCTGGGCGACCTGTGACACATAGGTTCATTATGGGTCTGCCCAGTGTCAGATGGCGCAGAACTGATGGGGTTGTACTGCCCACTGCCTTTAACGATCCTTCTCCCTCTCTTTAATTTCTGCACTCAGAAGGAACTGGATAGTTAAAGAATAAACAGAGAGTAAGTACCACTTCACCATCTTTCATGTCTGACAGTTATGCCATATTTGAGTTTATAGGTGCTTAAGTCTGTCCTCGTGGGGTGGGGTTTGCAGCCAGTATGTCCTACATGCTTCCATCTCACACTAAGAACTGGGTCTTCAAGGAGCTTTGCAGTTGGAGATTCCTGTTCATGGGGCTTGGGGATTAGCTCCAGTTCAGGCTACCTGGATTCTTTCCTTGGGGGTTTAGTTGTGAGACTCCTTCTATGTCTTCTGTGCTCACATTAGGGCAGTGTGTTCCAGTGGATGTGAGGAGGCTGGGCTTTAAACACACACACAAAAAAAACTAGAGTTAGTGTCTCGTGTTCATCCCTTGGTCACAATACCTCAAGGATTTTAGATTGATGCCCATCTGCAGAGGAAGGCTAATACAATATGGTTTCGTGAAAAGCATTGAGTAGCTATGCAGAAGGAGGCCTTTGGCCCTAAGATCTGCAGGTGCACACGCAGGATTCTACCCACTGTGGATCCAGATCCACAGAGCTGCACCTGTTCTGGACATGTACAGGCTCTGTCTTGCTCACTAAATAAATGGTTTCACAGCTATTTAAGAAGTGTCTGAATAGTATTAGGCATTATAAGAAATCTAGAAATGATCCAAAGTCTTCAGGAGGAGGTTATGTGTAGGTTTTCTACAGATATGTCTCTTGAAGTCCTCAGGGATCTGGAATTGATGACACTAAGGAGTGACTCCATCTGTGTTCTCCAGTTGGACTTCTACACATGTACTGATGTGTGTGCATATGCACAGACACATTCACATACATCTGTAAATACATGGAGTTGTCTGTGGCTAGAATGAAAACACTTGAGTGGAAAACAAATTATTTTTTAAGTCCACAGGGCTTGTCCACTAGTCTGCAGCCGGATGGGTAGTCACTGATGCTTCTGGAACACCTTTGGAATGTCCCTCAGAGAATGTGGCACATTCCTGGTTTTATGTTTGTTTTTTAATTATGTCTGTCTGTCTGTCTATCTATCTGTCTGTCTGAGTCTCAGCATATAGCCCTGACTAGGCAATCTATCTATCTACCTGTCTGTCTGTCTGTGTCTCAGCATGTAGCCCTGACTAGGCTATCTATCTATCTATCTGTCTGTATGTCTGTCTGTCTGTCTGTGTCTCAGCATGTAGCCCTGACTAGGTTGGAACTCTGGGACTTGCTATATAACTCAGGTTGGCCTTGAACTTACAATTAACCCTCTGTCTCTGCCTCCTGAGTACTGGGATTACAGGTGTGTAATCCTAGATCAATTCTGTTTCAGATAGTGGCTTTTTAAATTCTAAAAGTAACATTTATTTATAAGCTCTTAGAAAATAGATTTTAAAAATTCAAGGGGCTAGAAAGATAGATCAGCCATTAAGAGCACTTGTTCTTGGAAAAGACATGGGTATGGTTTCCAGCACCTACATGGTGGCTCACACTACCTGCAACTCCATTTCCAGTGGATCCAGTATCCTCTTCTGGCCTCCTTTGGCACTGCATGCATGTGGAGCACACACATGTGAGCAAAATGGCCATAAACATAAAATAATAAACAAACAAATAAAATAAATAATTCTCAGAGCAGGGAGGTATCTCATCAGACAAAGCACTTGCTGTGCAAGCATGAGGACCAGAGTTCTGGTCCCCAACATGTACATGATGTCTGGCAGACCGGCCCAATAGCCCACCTATAATCCCAGCACTCCAGAGGTAGGAAAGGGCTGGCCCCAAACTTCCATCTATTCTTGCAGGTGACTCCTGAGTACAGCAACTGCAGGTGTGCACCACCACACTTGGCTAGTCCTCAAGAATTAGTATAAAACCCCAAAGCACCAGGCAGAGTGAGGTGGTACCCACATGTAATCCTGACACCTGGAGGGTGGGGCCAGGTCTATCAGGAGTTCAAGGTCATGTGGAATTAGGGTTCAAACACCTGCATAACAGGTACCATATTTCCAGACACTGTCATTGGGCACTTCACTGGGGAGGGGGTACACAGTACAACCAGAAGCAAGAGGTAGAGGCCATGTCTTATGGAAGGCACAGGCCATGCAAGTGTACCCTGAATAAAAGCACCTGATGTCACAGCAGGAAGCCCACAGGAAAGCCACAGAGGCTAAAGGCAGGTGTGGAACTTTGTGACTCAGTTCCTCCAGGAGAGACTGGTACAGAGCTGGAAGCTCCCTCAAGTCACGATCAGTTGGGACCAAGATGGCCTTTGATTGGGCAATCCCCTTGAATCTTGAGTGGAGATGTTGAGAAAGTCCATGTGCCCACAGGTCCAGCGGATATCCGCTTCATCTGGGAGAAGAACAGACATGCCCTGGAGACATGTGTTCCTGTGCAGACCCACATGCTGCCTGATGGCAGGGCCCATGTGCTCAGCTGGCTTCGGGACACTGTCCAAGAAACCACCGACTACAGCTGCTCTGTCCTCTCCTCAGCAGGGAACCAGACCTCAAAGGTTCAGATCACTGTGATGAGGCATGGTAAGTTCAGGCCACTCTGGCAGCAACACTTCTAGGGGCTCACCTTTAGCCTCTGTAAAGACACTCATGGGAAACTTCAGTTTGAGGATCAACCTATTCATTTTCTGCTGGGGAAGATGAAGATTTAGCTTTTCACTGCTTTACGGTGGGTGAATTGTGACACACAGGCACTACAAACACACCTGCACGTGTGTACATATGCCATATGCATGTATGCCTGCACACACATGCATACATACCAGACACAGATGCACATGCTACACACATGGCTACATGTGCAGAGCTACTTACATAACACACATATACACCACATATACTAATACTTCCTGTCCCACACTTCCCCATGAGAGAAGTTGAATTTATGTTACTAAGACAGTGGAGGTTGGGAAGATGAGGCTCTTGACAACGTGCTTGCCCTACAAACCTGAGGACCCAGGTTTGACCCATAGGACCTAAGTGAAAAATTGAGTGTGGGGTTTGGAAGGCTCAAGGGGTAAAGTGATTCCCTGATGACCTAGTTTGATCCCTGGGGTTCATGTAGTGGAAACAGAGAGCTGACTCCAAGTTGTTCTCTGACTTACACACAGGTGGACATGTGTGTGCGCTCTCTCTTTCCCCCTCCCTCCCAATAGAAGAATGTAATAGTAAATACCTGGGTGTGGGAGTTGGGGATTTAGCTCAGGGGTAGAGTGCTTGCCTAGCAAGTGCAAGGGCCTGGGTTCGATCCTCAGCTCAAAAAACAAAAACAAAAACAAACAAACAAACAAACAAAACCCCAAAAACCTGGGTGTGATGGTATCATTTCTAATTCCATTGCCGGGGAGGCAGAGACAGGCAAATGCTCACTAGCCTACCAGCCACCAGCCTAGCCAAATCAGTAAGCTCCAAGCCCCAGTGAGCCTGTGGTTGATCTTTCTCTTCTCTCCTCCCTCTCTCTCTCTCTCTCTCTCTCTCTCTCTCTCTCTCTCTCTCTCTCTCACACACACACACACACACACACACACACACACACACACTCTTTCCTGTACCATTCCTCGTGAGGCTGATTTCCAGTTGCAGAGTACTTAGCTACCATAAACTCAATACCAGCTGCTCATCTGAGCAATGAACACTCTGGCTTGTTACTAACCTAGAAATCTTCCATCATCTGCCTCTCAGAAGAGCCAAGGTCTTACTTTGGGATGGCTTTTTAAGGCAATCCCTCACTCTGCAGTCCAAACCAGTTTCCTGTGATCCCCCTGCTTCAGCTGCCTGAGTGCTGGGATTACAGGTTTGCACACCTGGTTTGGGATTTCTCCTCACTTTGAAGCCAGAGTTCTGTCTTCATGTTGGAACAACGGTCTGATTTCCATGTGTTCTTTTATTGAGCTGCTGTTTTTTGTGGGTTTTTTGTTTGTTTGGTTGATTTTTCGAGAAGGTTTCCCTACACAGTTTTGGTGTCTGTCCTGATCTCCTTCTGTAGACCAGGCTAGCCTCAAACTCACAGAGATCTGCCTGGCTCTGCCTCTTGAGTGCTGGGATTAAAGGCATGCACCACCACCTGGCTTGAGCTGCTGGTTTGGTTTTGTTTTTTAATGTGGTCTTGTGGCATACCTCATAAAACAGGTATGGAAGTTAAAAAAAACAACAACAAAAAAACAAAAGCGTGATCCCTGAGTGCTGGTCTAGTTGGGTATGCACAGTCCAGACACCATTCTGACATCTGAGGTCACTGTTTGGTGGTGCTAGGCCCTTCACCTGAGCCTTCCCACTTTTTTGAGACAGAGTCTCACCGTGTGTCTATTACCCGAGGCCTTTATTATTTTCTCTGGAAGCTTGTTTTCTCAGTGACAATTCAAAATGGCTTGGTCTTTTCACTTTCTAGGGCCCATTAAATAGGGAGCACTTGTCCCCCAGCGCTGGGGCATGGCTGTGTTCACTATTCCCCCTCTACTGTTCAGGACTTTTCCACGATGTGAGAGTTCCCCTAAGGAGCTGCCTTATTCTTTCCTGTCATCTCTTAACTTTTCTACTTCCTCATACATTTTCTCAACTTTACCTTCTAAACCTTAATGAGGCATTGGGTCTTTTAGAAATGAAGTTTTTGGTTTTATTGCATTCTGCTGGTTACAGCAGGTGATCTGCTCTCTGCCTTAGACAACATGGATACACCTCATTTGCACCACTTTTCTTCTCTCCAAGTTGCCTTTTTCAAAGTGTGTGGTCTGGACCAAGTAGCATCAGCATGGCTTGAGGCTCACCAGGAAGCCAGTGGTCAGAACTGCAGGGTGAGGAGCTCAGACGTCCCCTGCAGGTGATGCTGTGCATGGTGCTGAAGGAATAGGCTGGGGCCCAGCTCTTCTCCCATTGAGCATGCTACAATCCCCACCTTCCCCTGCCTCTTACAGAATGCAAGTTCTGTCTCAGCAGAGGTGGGACTCAGCATCAAAACTCAGGAGTTGCCCAGACCTAGAACAAGTAACAGGGCACAGCAAGGCTTAGCTGTGTTGGGGATCTAGAGACTTCACTGAGGAGAGGGCAGGGCTTCCTCCTTCAGGGTTGAATGACCACTGGGTCTGCTGGCTATGGATTCAATCCACAGACCTTTTGTTGTGTGCTAGGGCAGAGGGAGGGTGGTCCCTGGTTGGGCAGTCTTTGAAGCCATAGGCACCTTCGCATGCTACCCCCTCCCATATCCAGATGACCCAGCATTGCACTGTAGGCCTTGCTGTGAGGTAGTCTTGGGATAGCAGCTGTGTCTCACAGTTTTCCACTTTCCAGGTCCCCTGCGAGCTAATTCACAAGAATGAACAAACAACTGATGCCGAGACAGAGGCCCACAAGGGCCAAGCATTACCCAAGGTGAAGAGCAGGACGACAATGCTGCGCACGCGCGCGCGCGCACACACACACACACACACACACACACACACACACACACACACACACGGATTATAGGATACAACCATGCTAGGGCAGTTCAGTATTAATCTGTGCCGCCCGAAGTGTTTCCAGGTCCAGCAAAGCTGCAGCAGGGTGAAGGGATTCTGTTAGCTGGAGAGGCGGCACTGCCACCTGTGCTGTCACAATCAGTCTGCAGGGCCCCCAAGGATTGCTGGGAAGAACCAGCTCCCTCTCCCCCTGTGACCAGCAGGTCTGAGCTTCATTAGGGCTCCTGTTCTCCATGCTGCATGGGTCGTGTCTGTGAGACTATCTCTGACATTGGTGGCATAGGCAGCAGTTCAAGGACATGGTGTACTTCACCCTTACATACTGTTGAGTTTGTTTTCAGAATCCAGAAAGCACACCTAGGGGACCATGGAAAGTGAAAGGCGAGGGAAATCTTCCCCAACCCGTGGATCCACAGCCATGCTGGCTTCCCCAGATGCAACCAATGTTGGTGAGAGCTAACCTGAAATTTGAGCTTCAGCACCTCTTTTACTGAAGGGGTCTACAAGCTCACCAGCAATGTGGGGGTCTCTGCCACCCAGGAAGTGCAATGGGATGTAGAGAGCAGTTGCCACCAGAGCTGTGGCTGGGAGAAAGGGGGTGAGTGGAGATAGTGACTGTGAGGTGACACATACTTGGAATCCCAGAACTAGAAGCAGGAGGATTTCAAGTTTAGGTCCAGCCTAGGCTAGAGTGAATTCAAGGCCCACTAGATCAAAAAAGCAAAATTGTCTCAAAAAAACAATGAACCAGTAATGAAATGCAAAGTCCACTGGTATCTCAGAGCTCTGCTGTGGCCACTCAGGCCAGCAAGGGGATTCCTCAGTGGGTCAGGCCACTAGAGCAGATCAGAACTGGGACTCACCCACCCCTCAGCCTGATGGACAGTGTGCACCTATAGCACTCCAGAGGTTTGCAAAGCTGTGGCCTTGACTCTGCTTGTCTTCCAGAGGCATACCAGCAAGAAAAATGGAGCCAGGAGCTCTCTGCATGGCGTGCTGTGGCTGGTGAGCATGATCGGATGATGCAGAGCTGGAGGAAGGCATGGGTACGTACCGGGCCACCAGGGAGCCTTTGCAGAGAACCCCTATTCTGCCAGTGGGCCCCTCTGGCTTCCTCTCAGCTTTTAGAGAAGTTCTGCTTCTCTACTGCCCTAGGGGAAATCTGGGCTGTCACTGAGGCTAGCAGAATCCAGGTGGTAGAGGAGACCAAAAGTAGGTATGTAGGTCATGTATAGGCCAGTAACTGCTGTCCAGCCCTTGGACAGGTCTCCTGGAACTCAGGGCTTTCGTGAGAGCAGGAGACTAGCTGCTGCTGAGGAATGGGAGAGGGTGTGTCCTGGCACAGCCCTTGTAGGGTTGTCACTACCTACAAGCCTGCAGAAGTGAGGGCATCACCAGGCAGGCTCAAGTCACTGTGCTACACCTTGGCCAGGATTTACCTTGAGACAAGCTACCACACACAAATGGTGAGCTCTACCCTCGGGGAGGCCTAAGAATGTGGGTTAGATGACTGCCAGACTGTCAACAGTGTTCTAAGTCCTCTCCCATCAGAACCTGTACAGATAGATCTCCCCTCCAAGGTCCTCTGTGACACTAGGAGATGCTGTCAACTCAGCCATGTGACAGCAGCCCCTATGTGAAGGCAGGATGCTTGGCTCACCTGTCTGGAGCAGGAGGATCAGGAGCTTGAGCACACAGGCTGCTGCTTTTGCCTCCAAGTCCTTGGGGAAACCACTTGAGTACTCTTGTCCTTACACCCTGGGTGGGTGGGTTCCGCCTATTCTATTAGGCCACAAACTCAACCTTGCTTTTTTTTTTTTTATTTTTTATTTTTAGGAGAGCTGCAGCAAGGATAACTTCTAGTCCCCTGAGGCAATTCTTAACAGATCCCAACTGACCTTGTTGACACCAGCTGCAGACATACCTGATAAAGGCACCAGCACCCATGGCACCAAGCTGCTTTGTCTTGGTTGGCTCCACACACAGCCACTGGCCACTGTCTGAGTGACCCCTCCTAGAGGCTGGGAATCTCTAGGCCAGAACCCCAATGGGCATGGAACAGAGACCAGGACACTTTTACATTAGCTGCTTACGTAACTGAAGGGTTAGTTGCCTGGCGGACATAGGTAGCTGAGCTGTTTAGGAGGCTCCACATCCAAGCAGTTGATAGAGCACTGTGTACAGCTCACCCAACGGTGGCCACCCCTGCATTATCCCCAGGACTTCACTGCTCACTCAAGCCCCTCCCCCAGGGTCAGCACAGCTAATCTCTACTCTGGTTTTATGCATCTAAGACAAGTCTGCTGATGAGGCCACTTAGTAAACAGGTCATTCATTTTGTTCCAGGGTCCACCCTGGGATAGGAGAGGTGAGATTTCATGTGAGAATATTTTGCCTTAAACCTTGAGTGCAACTGCTCTTCACTAATCTCAGAACACAAGGCTGTTTTCCAAAGCACAGTGGTTCCCACCCATGTTTACCCTGTCAGTGCTCCACTTCTGAGGTAGAAAAGCCAAACAGGTCAATTATGCAAACCTTCTGGTGCCGTATTAAACTGTTTTGCCAGTGCTGAGTAAGCGTGTCTTGTAGGTGCTTCCAAGTCTTTATATTACAGTCTTTGAAGCTTGTGGGTGTGTGTGACTTGGGGAGGTGTGGCCCAAGAGATGCTCAGTCTTTAATCTTGTAGACATGTCTCTTCTTGTCAATCATAAAACCTAAAACTGTTCAAAACAAAGCCATGTCCCTCTATGATCCCTGGAGACACTGGCTTGCTCGGCCTGCTCAAAGTCCCTTCTTTCTGGAACAAATGAATCAGGTAACCTTACAGGTGTGAGGTATCTGGTCCCTCCTCAGCTCAGTGTGAAAAAGGATCCTGAGGCCAATTCTAGACAGAGACACTCTGGTGGTCATGTGTACTGTCCCCTCCTCTAGATACTGCCTGACACCTACTCACCCATCTGGCCAATGCACACTAACCACACCTGCAGCACCATCATACTTTTGCAAAGGAATTCTTTTATAAAATACTTTCACTGGTTATATGTGAGGTGCAGCTTCAGTCATGATAAACTGCCCAGTCCCTTGCCTTGTCGGTACTTCCTGGCTCTTCCCTGAAGTCTGGATTTGTCAGGACCTGTCTGTGTCCTAAAGCAACCATACACTTGAGGTTGCAGTGCATGTTCTGCCAGGGAGTGTGCTTATTGGATTCCCTGTTCAGCCAGGTGGCACATGCCTTTAATTCCAGCACTCAGGAGGGAGAGGCAGGAGGATCTCTCTTTGAGGCCTGCCTGGTCTACAGAGCAGCCAGGGCTACACAGAGAAACCCTGTCTCAGAAGATGAAAAAAGAAATCGCTGTTTAGCTGCGACAAGAGTGGGCACTGCGCCTGCGCCTGCACCTGCACCATCGCCGCGCCTGCGCTCAGTTTGGTGTTCATCCCTGCGACCCTGGTACCATGGGTACCCTTGGCACAGTGGAGGCCAAGAGAGACTGGCTGACTTCATCTAAAGCACTGGCCTCAGCGAAGAGTTCTCTACTGCTAACAAGTGAGGAAACAACCACGGTGCCACAGGAGGGGTGCCACAGGAGGGGACCTGGTGAGGTCAAATGGGAAGGACTTCCAGAAGCAGAATGAGACGAGCTTGGGCTCTTGCATGAGCCAGAAGCCGAGGTCAGCAAACATACACCACAGACAAGCAACCTCAGGGCAGAAGGCCCTCAGATCAGGAGACATTTCAGATCATTTTTTGTACTATCAAATTTCAGAATTCTACCTGCTGAATATAGCTGACTGGGTACTTTAAAAATCCTCATAAACTAATTTCAGAGCTTTTCTCCTCAAATAATCTATTTCCAAACTTCCTACAACCAATTTGCTGCCTACTGACATGGATGGGAAAAGACAAAAGTCCTCCCTGTCCTGCTGACCCGGACATCAAATCCATTCCCACACTGAAAGGGAGTGTCAACAAAGGGCCTGAACCGACCACGAGCTCCAGATGGCAGCAATCAGTACTTGCTGCAGCAAGCTCAGGCCACACGGCCAGCGCTGCGTTAGTGTCCATTTCTGACTCAATCTCTACTTTCTCTTCTCACCACAGACCGCTCACTTCTTGGAGACAATGTTAGTCCAACTGAATTCAGCCAACAGAATTCCCAAAGCTAGTACATGTTTCTTGGCAGGCAGATAGTAAAAAAAATCTTTCCTGACATGGGGCAGACTTGGCCAAAGAGTCATAAGCAAAGGGCTGAGGATTCGGCAGTCCCTGGTTCTGGGGCTGGGTGTGGTGACTGTACCTGTCAGACCCTAGCAGGGTCAAAGAGGAGGAACAACTCAGTAAGGAGTTCCAGTGGAATAACCAGTGAGACTGACGTCGCTGACCCAAGACTACCAGAGTCTGAGATGAAATTAAATAATCACTCTTTATTCAAAATAAATAAGCCCTCTCACTTGCAGAGAAAATAAGCAAGCAAGCTCCGTCCTCTTAAGACAGAAACCACATTCATTGTATGTTCATTAAAAAGATTTGTAGATACCAAACTGAAATCTACAAATTTGATATATACTGCTTCTTTGGAAAATAAAAACTAAAAGGATTAATTTATGTCAAAAAGTCATGTTAGAAACTAATTTTCTTCTGAGGCTCATTTTAGCACATTCTTGGCAGCACAAAGGCAGGCCCTGAGAAAGGGCCTTCCACAGTCCCCACAGGGAGCATCATCCCCGTCCCACCTCCTCTCACTGATTCAGTGGCTCTGTAATGGAGTGTTTCCTAGGCAGCCACAGTAGCCAGGACCACGTTCTCCAGCATTTTCCAGGTCCAGTGTGCAGAGAGAAGCAAAGCTGAATCACGGGCTCTTAGGAAAGGCTCTCACCAGTCTTATCTGTGTCCACCTGATGGATTCACAGTCTACACCAGCTGCTCCCTTTGCCCTTAGGCCAGTGAGTTTCCAATTCAATAGTCACAGAAACTACATCAGGTCAGTAAAGAATTGAGAAGGAAGTCTTTTTCCTGTCTCCCCCATCCTTACCCAATACACAGACACACAGGCAAGAACTCCTTTTATAAATTCAAGTTCATCATCTGAGAAGTTGACGCCTCCAGTGAGTCTTCCAGCTCCAAGGCATGCTGACTGTATGCTTCCAGGTGCTTTCGCCAAATCTCAACTGAAACAGGAAAACAGCCCAAGTGACACACACTGACAGGCCACAGGACGCCAGCAGAGGCAGGAAGGAGGTGGCATGAGTTACAGATGTTCCCAGCTGTTCACTCTGCTCAGATGTCCCTGGCCAGCTCTACTCACTCTTCCCCACTTGCTAGGCTGGCTCTCCCCTTAATGACCAGTATCAATCACAGCCCCCAAAGAACATACCTCAGTGAACAGTGGCACTGAATTTAAACCACCTCCGTTCAGGTGACATTTAGCTCAAAGTGTAAGACCATCAATGATACACCTTGCAGCTTCTGACATCTGATGATTAAGATCTCAGAAGCAATGGGCAAGAGTGATGGATTCAGTCCTGCCTGGACCTACCACGGGCCACCGCAGCTGCTCTGAAGGCATCAGTGCCATGCTGCTCGCCTAACCTCCTGAGGCTCTGATTAACATGGAACTCAGAGGTCCCCTCCCTAGAGCACTCACTGTAGTGTGGTTCTTTTCCAGTAGAGGCTAGGGTGCCTTCTTCAGTGGGCTGGATGGGGCCCTGTATGGGTGGGCTGGGAGGGCTCTGAGGCCCAGGCTGTGCTGCCAGCTCCTGCCGCACTGTCTCCAACATGGTCTTGTATGCCTGCCGGGCTGCCATGGTCAGCTCAACCATCTTGTGGAACTGGTCCTTGAGCACAAGAGAGCACATTGTAGGACAGTAAGGTAGTGGTAACATGGGTTGTGGGGTCTCTGCCTATTAGTGCTGCCAGGAGATGAAGAGCCTGGACAAACCTTTAGGCATGTGGTGCCTCTTGGTTGGCAATAAACCTAGAGTCAAATTCAGAACCTTCACTTGGTGCTATTATGGAGACAAAGGCTACTGCTTTCTGTGAAGGTTCTGCTTTGAGATGATTTCTCCTTAAGGCCAACCTAACAGAGGCTATGGTCTGCCTGTTGGTAGGCTTACATTATAGGCCATGACCCCAACTTCTTCCCATAGACAAGGAGCTAAGAGGTTGGGGCCCAACTCACTTGGGCCCCATCATAGCTGAAGATCCCCACGATGCTGACAGGAACTGCTTTGTTCAGACTTCGCCCCAGCGCCTTGCGGTTAAGTGCAAACACAAAGGGGATGTTCTGCTCACAGGCACAATCGATGATAGTGTGCAGCGTGTCATCCAGTCCACCTGGTCAAATAAGCACAGGTCCACAGACATGGGGTTGATGCTAACTCTTTAGACAGCAACCTACCCCATGTATGGTCACAATAAGGTCAGCTGCTCATACCAAATTCCACCAGGAGAGAGCGTGTCCCAACCATAAGCAAGAATCAATTCTCTAAGCCAGACACCTCCAAAATGTAAGACTGCACAATTCCCATTGTGTTCAGGGAAAACCAAGAGTTAGCTAACACCACTCTGTGACATGCTGCTGACTGACTGCCTCACATGTATCAGCTCTGTGTCATCTCCAAAGTCCTTAAAAGACAACTAAGTCCCCACTTACAGACTGAAAAGCAGAGGCACAGAGAGGCTAGGGTGCCTACCACACTATGCAGGCCCAGATGCCTGGCAAGCATGGGCTCCTGGCTCCTTACTACCTTGGGCCTGCTTCTGATGAGGCACCAGCAAGGCCAACACAGGGAGGAGAGGAAGAAGCACCTTGCACAGGTGACAGACCTGGTCACTGGGAGCCTGAAAGCAGCTGAGGATCACTCCCAATAGAGGGGAGGGCAGTCAGGGTGCTAGTGTCACACGCCTCTATGCTCCATACCAAGAAGGAAATGAAGAAATTACCTATTTACCTCAAAAATAGAAGACCACACGGGTAAACTCACAAAGCCCACAAACAACTTTCAGAACACTAAGATGCTAACAAAGCAGAACACCTTGACCCCTGCTCTTTTACATGCTTACCTAAAGTAACTAATAAATGTCAACTCTACATTGACCTTGAACCCCTGACCTCTGCCCTTGGTACAGCATGATCTAAAGAGATAAAATGTTCACTCCATATTAACCTTGAACTTTAAAATATTACAGCTTCCTACAACTGTGATTTGAGAATTCTGAAAATAGTGTGGGTATGGGAAGGGAATACAGGAAACATGCTGTGCATCCTGCCCTGTGCAGCTCTTCTTGGATAGTTGGAAGTGTGGTCCTGGGTTCACAGGTTCCCCACATGCCTATTCTCACATTGCCATTGCTCTACAGCCTTAACCTCAGAGACTACAGAAGCACAGAGACAGCCCTCTGCAAAGGCAGGGCTAGATAGACATGCAGGACCCCAGGCCATACCTCCAACAGCAGCCTGAGAATGGGCCGAGAGGGAGAGCTGACAGCCGAGCCTGCCCCACAAGTAGGAAGCAGAAAGCCTCCTGGGGGCATACGATTAGCCTCTATTGGGAAGTGGAAGTGTTAGGAAGCTAAAACCACACCAGGCAGTGGTACCCAAACCACTTACTTGGAGCTGTGGAAGTAAATACTCCAAGGTCTGCCTATGGGTCAACTGCTGAGGTCGCTAGAGAGCAGGAAGCCCAGGCTCGCTTTTCCCATAAGCAGCCTTTGTGTGACCACTTCAGTTTAGTCTGTATAGATGTACACTGTAGACAAGAGCCAGAAAACAGTCTTCTCCTCCTCTCCCATGACCTGGAAAGGCCATCTAGCACTACTAAACCCACTGCCAGCCTGGCAGGTCACTATAAGCCTGCCATGTTTCGGCTGGTGGTTACGGTGGAGCAGCACTGAGCCAGCAGAGGAGAGCTGCTGGGCTGCACACGAGGAGGTCTAAGAGTTGTCGCTCCAAGGTCTGGGATGTAAATGGTAACCTGAGGTCATGGCTCAGGACTTGGCATCAGGATCTGGACCTGTTACCTCAGAGTGTGACTTTGGCTGGGTTGACGTTTACACACAGGAGGAAGAGGGTGTGTGAGAGTGATAACATTCTTTCTCATGACTCCTTCCACCACTGAACCCAGGACACAACATGGACAGGCAAATGTCCATGACAGAAGGATAGACAATTTCACTGTCGCCTCACACACAGCCTTCTTCCAGCCCAGGCCAACTGCTGGAGTCCTATGACACACCAGGTTAGCAATGAGCTAACAGAGGAGTGAAACAGAGGACATATGCAAACAGGACCAAAGCCCCCCGCCAGCTCGCCAGCAACCCCACTGAGCTCTAGAGCAGCAGCTTGCATGGCAGAGGCTGGCTCTACCCTGTCATCAGAGGAAAGCTGACCTCAGAGGCAGTCCCTTGGTCAGAAGGAGGGTTAGAGTCAGTATTAGATAGGTGCTCAGCTCACAGGACCCTGGGAAATGACTGCTCTGTTAAAGCTGAAAGCAAGCTGCCCACAAGCCCACTGACCCTGTGCTGGCTGACCGTGAGGGTGGAGTACCGGGCAGTGGCACAGGAGCCTGGGTGATGTGGGGTGCTGTCACCTTTGGACTGTGTCTTCTCACAGTTGGGAGAGATGATGACGCACTTCAGCTTCTTGAGCTTCAGGTGTTTCAGGACTTCCCTCAGCCCCAGCACAAGCCGGCGTTTGGTCTTGGCCTTGACAGGATCTTTCTGGTACATCCGGTCTTGGAAGCGCACTAGTTCCTTGAGCAGACCCGTGACACAAGCATCTACTTCTTTACTAAGCATCTGGCTGCAGTAGCTGAAAGGAACCCCAGGCATAGGGAATGCAGACAGCATCAGACAGAAGCCATGGAGACACCAGCTGTCTCTCAGCAGGAACATGCAATTCCTGATCTGCTTGCGACACAAAGGGTGGATGCAGCCCTCTCCAAGGGAGGAGTGCCAGGGGAGGCCCTGCCCTGCATGCCCTATGCAGCCTTCCCTGGCATCTCCTCTGTGTCACCCTGCTCGAACAGAGAAGCTGCCCTGAAGAGCCTTGTGAAAGAGGAGCTAAGAGCAATGTTAAATGCATCATACCCTGGGAACTCAACTGAAGCCAGGCATGGGGGCTCATACCTGTAACCCCAATATTCAGAGACTGAGGAAATAAGAGAGTGAGTTCAAGGCCAAGGCTAGCCTGGGCCACACAGTAAGTCTGTCTCAAAAAAAGGTAAGTAAAACATAAAAAAGGAGGAAGAAAGAAAGACAAGTAAGAGAAAAGAATGGAGGGAAAAGAAACTTCTGTGAAACTGAAACATGGAAGGACCCAGTTATTATCACTGCTACTTCACCCCAACTTCAAAAACAGACTAAGGATACCTCTTCAATCATTACCAGCAAGACAGAACCACAGACACAAATAGGAGTAGGATGTCCTCACCGCACCCTACTGCATAACTAGATCCCCAGTTGATTTCAAGCACAGGATTAAACACTCCAGCCTGTGCCATTACACGTCTGCAGAGGGGAGAAGTCAGAGTCAGCCCAACCCGAGCCCCGGCAGCCAGCGCTCACTCACTCCCGGAACCTGCGGCTGTGGATCTTGGGGAAGGTGGCACTGTCAGGGGCAGGATGGCAGGCCTCTTGGTCCCTCTTGAACTCTGTGCCAGTCGGCTCTTCTGATTCACCCTCAATCACAGGTGTAGAAGACACTGATTCTTCGGTCTTCTCTGGACCTTCAGAGAGGGAAACAACAACAACAAACCAAAATCACTCTGCACCCCTGCACGGCCTGGCACACAGAAAGCAGCCCGTAGAGTAGATGTGTCTTGATGCCAGAGACATACCAGCAATCCACAAACTTGTGGAGCCAGTCAAAAAGAACAAATACAGCCTTAGAGGGAGCAGGAAGACTGGTATGGACTGTGAGAGCAGCTTTCTCTGTCTTTCCTCTGCCCCCTTCCCCTTCGCAAGTCTGTTCACTCACTCATTTTCATTGTAGTTATTAAAATACAGAAAAGTTGCCAGTAAGTGTAGAGTTCAGTAGTAAACTCTACCTTTTATGTTTGGATTCTAAAGAATAGCATGTTAGGAAATTATATAAAAAGCAGGGTTAGTTGCCAAGCATAACAGAGCATGCTTTTTTTTAATCCTGGCACTCTGGAGGCAGAGGCAGGAGATCTGTGTGTGTTCAGGGCCAACTAGTCTACACACTAAATTCCAGGCTAGCTAGAGCTACAGAGTGAGACTATGCTTCAAACAAAAAGACCCTAGGGTTAGCAGCATGCACGAGGCTGAGGCAGGAGGACTGCCATGGCCAGGCTCAAGGAAGGCCTGAGGTACAGTCAGCTTACGGCTAGTGTGGGACACAAGTATAAGACTGTCTCAAAAACCAGCGTTAGAGTTCTGAGTTTTTATGTTAAGTACCTGAGCTATATTCCTTTATCAAATAACCTTCTAAAAACAACTAACTCGATAGGTGGTGGTGGCACACACCTTTAATCCCAGCACTTGGGAGGCAGAGGCAGGTGGATCTCTGTGAGTTTGAGCCAGCCTGGTCTACAGAGCGAGATCCAGGACAGGCAACAAAACTACACAGAGAAACCCTGTCTCAAAAAAAAAAAACTAAAAACAAAACCAAAACAAAACAAAAAACCCAAAACCAAAACAAAACCCAACTAACTCCTGCATCTAACTATGGGAGCACTATGCAATGCTAGTCTGCAGTGGGTTTGATCCCCAGTACTGCCAAAAATACCCAAAACAAAAAACCAACACAACACAGAAAACCAAAACCAAAACAACTAACACAAACCACACTAAAACACCTGTGAGTGTTGGTCTGGGGCTATGTGTAACATACCAAATGGAGTCGGCAACAACTTGGCATGTCCAACCAGTTACTTCCACAGTGCACCAGAATGAAAGCAAGGTAACATCACTAGGGATGGAATTCAAGACCACACTTCTCACAAAAAGACATTGCTCTGGACAAGACTGGGAGCACCCACAAGGCTTGGGAGCACCCACAAGGCTTAACCCCGCAGGTGCTGACTGCAGAATACCTGGAGATGTGTGGCAGGGGCTCCAGTGGCAAGCCCACTCCAGAAAGTGAGTGCTCATGTCTTCCTAGAGACACCAACACTGCCCAGGGCACACTCATTTCTACCAACTACTTTGATGTCCTCCCACATGGGGCACACTCACCCAGGCAAATACTACATAGTACTGAGCAGTGTACTGCTCTACATGCCAGAAAAGGAGGTGGAGTCAGCACGGCACACACCACAGCTGCACTGCGCTAGGTCCTAGCTCTGTGGCTGGCACCATGCTGGGGCAGTATTCCTGGGGCAGGCCTCTAACTAGATGACCTGGGGAGGGTCACTGGGTTGTTTTCTCATGCTGTGAAAAGTCCTTTAGCTACACACATTTGCACTATGTACACTCCCTGAACGTACAACTCCGTACAAAGTCTCCTGGAAAACCATACACATTAATTTGTTATGATACCAGGTTTCACCCACTTGGTAAATATAAATAGTCTTGTGGTTGGAGCTCCCAGCATCACACAAGACCAAACCTTGGAAAGGGGCTCCTTTGCCTATAAAACCAGGCTGTGGAAACCACATGCTCCAGGCTCCACGTTAACTTGCATTTTACCACAAGGCCCATGTGGGGCTGGCAGAGACCCAGGTTCTACCACAGCTCACCATTCTCATGGTAGCTCCCACCTGAAGGGTTATTTCAGATGCATACAGAAACTGGTACCTGTGGAGTGGCCCTGCTTGGGGGCCTGGTCACCGCTCTCTACATCCTGTGCATCGTCACTGGCCACAGTCAGGCCCACGGCATTCTCCTGGAGTCGCTGCTGCAGTCTCTCTTGCCGTTCTTTTAAAATTATCTTAAAATTAAAAACAAGCAAACAACCAATTAAAACACCGAAATACTTGTACCTAAAAGATAGGCCCTTCTGCCTAAGAAATACTCAAGTTCAGATTGCTGAATGTACCTGGTGGTGCCTTTGGAGTGATGATAGCCCCCTCCATGCCACATCTCTGGAGACACAAGGCTCTGAGGCCAGTTGTGTGGTGTAAGGTCATCCACCACAGACTTTTTTTTTCTTTCTGATTTCTCTGTGTAGCTCTGGCTGTCCTGGAACTCACTCTGTAGACCAGGCTGGCCTTGAATTCACAGAAATCCACCCACTTTTGCTTCCCTAGTGCTGGGATTAAAGGTGTGCACCACCTCCACCCGGCCTACCACAAACATTTAAAGGACAGAGAGCACACAGCACAGGGCCAACTGGTGAACAGAAGGCCCACAAAGAAGCCTTCACAGTCTGGCAAAGCAACAGGGAGAAGCTGCATATGTGAGGAAGGAAACGCAACTCCCCCACGTCTGCGTTTCTGTAGTACCACAAAGGAAGAAGAGATTTTTTTTTTTTTTGTTCACACACTCGGTCTTGTTAAAAGGAGAGGGTGAAGGATCATTTGTCAGAGAAAACTGACACAATTTGGTGCAACATTGGTCTATAATATAAACCTTAAAAGCCAAAGATGTGGGTGTGGGATATGGCTCAGTGGTGGAATGCTTGCCTACATAAGCAATGCTCTAGTTTCAATCCCCAGAACCACCAAAAAGCTAAAGGGCTGAGAGAGGCAGAGTCCATCAGTCTTCCAGTACTTTGCTTCCATGGAAACAGTCCACATACCTTCTTCAGTGAGGTGGGCTTCTTGGCCTTAGGGATCTCCCTCTGCTTTCCCTTCTTCATTAGGGGGGCACTGGAGTCCAAGGGGTTGTGTGGGGTCTTCACCTGACTGGAGCGGCGACCCCTCTCACCCGAGGAGGCATCCTTGGAAAGGACCGGCACTGCTCCAACTGCAAACAGTAGGGAAGCCACAAGGGCCCTGCCTGGAGGCCTGGAGGCCTGGCCAGCTCAGAGCAGGCTGAGGGTCTGGAGGCCTCTCCCATGCAAACTCTGATCCACAGCCTTTCTGGCCTTTGTCAAACCCCCTTTGACACCTTCTCCCAGGCATGGATTCCAAACAGTATTTACTCTTTACTTGGGATCGCTTTGGGAAGGTCTGTCTAAAACTGCAAGGAACACACTGCTTGATTTGTGCTATTTTTGAGGTGGTTTGTGTTTACTAATGGTGGCTCCTAGGAAGATGTTTAACACCACATACTCAGCTGGTACTGCCTCCTGTACATGTTGTTTACTGGCTTCTTAGTAACCCCATTTGTCTAGCTATATAACAATGGCTTTTATAAAATTCTAGTCATGCTTCTAGTGGATTCTTGAGTTTTTGGGACATGTTTAGGCTCTGAATCCTACCACGGGGCAGTTGATCTCTCCAATCAATATCTTTGATAACTACTCAACACTGGAGTTTACATTCCCACTTTCCCCACTTCCTGCCACAGCACTATTCCAAGGAGACAGTCAGTTTTTCTGTACTCTACTACCTTCGTGTTGTACAGCCTGTTAGCAAGGCCAATTTCATATGTTGAGCATATTTCTCCTCCACACTCCCTTTTCTTGCCCCTCCCTGCTCCTGTCAGTCTCCTTACCCCCACAGATGATTTTACGATTTCTAAAATACCAAAGGAAAAGGAATGGTAACCAATAAACCCCCATGTTCCCACCACCTTGTTCCAAGAAGTCTCAGAATTTGTCCAAGCACGAACTGGGCACTCATTTATGGAGTGTCATCTTAAAGTAACTAGTGTTGATCCATCCAGCCTCACTCACACAATACCCAAGTCACCTACACAACTTGCCCAGACAGGTGACACTATCTTTTCTAGGCAGCTTCTCATTCTACAGCATGGTGGCTTGCATCTACAGAGCCTTATTCTCACATGGTGTTTGGAACAGGTATGTGGCTAGGTGGTCCCTATCTACACCCGTTTGCTTGCCTGGCACCTAATGGTACCACTGAATCCAGCCCCTCATCTAGACTCCTAAACTGTATAGTTGAAAAAGTTTAACTTCTATAAATTTCTTATCAACAAACCAAAGGGGCTGGAGAGATGGCTCAGCATTTGCATGCTTGCTCTGTAATCATGAGGACTGCAGTTTGGATTCCAGCACCCATGTACCAAGTCAGGCATCCTGTGCACACCCGTAATCCCAGCTCCAAGGGAATCAGAGAGGAAGACAGCTGAGGCTTGATAGTTTCCAGCCAAGCTGAGAAGGAAAGGGCCCCAGGTTCAGGGAGAAACTCTGCCTCAAAAGGAATGGACAGAGTAACAGATAATATTCAATATCTTCTTCTAGCCTCCATGTATATGTGCATATATCTGTACATCCACAGACTTGTCAGAGGAGAGTCCCATTAGTACTGACTGTACCCTGTCCACAGTGGTGCCTGTGGTGGTTTGAATGAGAAGACTCATATATCTGAATGTTCGGTCCCCAGCTAAATGGAATTGTTTGGGAAGGATTAGGAGGCGTGGCCTTTCTGGAGGAAGTGTCACTAGGGTGGTCTCAAAAGTCCATGACAGGTCCAGTGTCTCTCTCTGCTTGTTATCTGTGGATCAGGATGTAAAGCTCTCAGCTATTTCTCTAGCACCATGTCTGTCTGCATCCCCCATGATTATGGACTAATCCTCGAAAACTCTTAAGTAAGGCCCCAGTTAAATACTTTTATAAGAGTTGCTTTGGTCAAAGTGTCTCTTTATAGCATAGAACAGTAACTTAGATAGTATCCCCACCTCACCCTGACAGACAAGGGGAATCCATCCATGCATGCAGAATGCAGTGAAGGTCCTGGGAACACAGCACCTCACAAGAGATTTTCTGCCACAGAATCTCATCATAGAAAGGGGAACTGGGCCAGCCAGTATGAGCACTTGCTTTGCAAGCCTGACCCTGGAACCCTCCATCCCTGGAACCCATGGTAGGATTAAGAGGGATACCTCTTTAACATTTTTTTTTTTTTAATTTGGCTGGAGAGACAGCCGTGGGTGCTGGGAACTGAACTCTTATATTTTTGGTTTTGAGCCTAGCCTACCTCTAACTTTAAACAGATGGTTCTTGATTCTTAAAGACCATATTTCAATGTATTTTGGAGTTTTTGAGTCAAGACTCTCACCATGTAGCCCTGGATAGCCCAGAACTCCCTATGAAGACCACACTAGTCCATTTGAGCTTGTTTCCATCTATGGGGTGAGCAGACTCATTCTTCTGCACCCCATTATTCTCTGAAGAGAATGTTCTGTTTTCTAGTGGACTTGGCACAAATGTTCGGGTTCACTCTGCATTCTCTACTCTCCCTTCACTGTCCACGTTATCTCAGCACCCTCGGTAGTGGTGATAAGTAACTTTCATGAAGAAGGAAATTGCTGAGGTTCAACGGTCCCTACCTGAGAACACGACAGGTTTGGAGGACGGCTTGGCATGTGGGGCATGCTGCTGCTTCTCCAGCGCTGCCAGCATGCCCCCCAGGTCCAGCTGCACTGGAATCTGGCTCTTCTTTCCACCAGTTTTAAAATCATTCTACAACGTATGAATGCATAAGTTTACTCCTAATGTTGTATTTTACACACCACGATTTACATTTTGCAAAAATAAAAAGATAAAATGAACAGATTAAAAGATTATAAAATTCACATTCCCTGCCATTATTACTGTGGTTGGTTATTCCTATTTCTATTTACATCTCCAGTGTGGTTTAACAGCATATATGACAGGTAAGGGATCAAAATTTACGTGAAATCTTTGGCTACAGGAGTCTGTGACGATGGGAATGGCATATCCCTGTAATCCCAGCCCTTTAGAGGCTGAGGCAGAAGGACTTCTGCAAGTTCAATGCCAGTCTGAGCTCTAGTGTGAGACCGTGTCTCAAAAACCTCAAACAAAAACCCTAAATTGAAGTGTTGGTGTGAGGCTCCCTGATTGGAACTCTGGCCTGCCCGGCTCAGTACTGACTGGAAAGGGCACAAGGAAGAACGGCCCCTTGGCTCAGCACTGACAGGGAGGTACAAGAGTGCTCCCTCTTTAGTTTCTGGGTAGTGTGTCCTCCTCCTGACAGCAACTGTAGCTACCAAGTCTTATTACAAAGGGACGGGCTGCTTCAGCTTAGCAGTGATGCAGTTGCTCTCCTTGGGAGAACACATCCCAAGAAAGCCCTCCATGAAGACATCTGGAAAGCAGACTCTCTAACCAGTTTGGGTAGCGGGACAGTCACACCAAAAGCAACAGTGACTGCAATCTAAAACTTACCTGCACCTGCTGTTTACTTTCGAGTTTCAGTGATTCTACTCTGTGTCTTCTTTCAGATGCAACTGACAGGTTGGGGAACTCCTCAGCATCCTGAGGAAAGCACACTGTCAGCTTCCTACATGGGTGATGAACAGCTGCACAAGCTCTCCTTGACTCACACCGTTTTCTCTAGGACCCACCCAAGTTCTCAAGGGTGATTACACACATCTCCACAATGCTACCATGGAAGTCCCAACTGTATCTAACTCTTAGAGCATGTTTTAAGACCACAGTTCTAACACTCTTGTATAGATCCAGAGGGATTGCTGCCCAGGAGGAACTAGATACTGCAGGAGTCCTCAGAACTGACCATACTTCCTTAACAGGTCTATCAAAAGACCTGTTCTTTAAAAGCAGAGAAACTCAGAAACCCAAAATCAGCAGATTTAAACATTTTGGGACTTCTGCCAAACAGGGCAATAAACAGACAGAGGCAATAAGCCTGCTAAACCTTTTAAAATCACATCATTTTTCTGGGATTCTGTCATCATTTGGGGTGCCTTGGGATAAAGTCATGTGGGAATTAAAAGGCAGAAGCATGAGCAGTTCACTAGCCTAAGTGCACCACTCTGCTCTGCACCTAACTGCTATTCTGGTATGTTCCAAGACTTCTGGAAATGACCTTTCCAGTTCTGTGGGAATATCCTGGGCAATCTTGTGCTTGCACAAACAGCAAGGCTCCAAGTCTGGTAGGAAAATGTGAATAAAATAAACAGACCAGTGTGAAATGCAGTCAGAACTCAGGCTGGCTCCTTAGTGTATGCAAACATGAATACAGGCATCATTGTAGGACAACAACAAATATTCCTGGAAGTTACTGCATGGGATTCTCCTGGCTAGGGTCTACAAGGAACCTATAGCGCTCTACATTTCCCTTCAGTAGTGAAGCACTTCACAGGATTCATGACAAGAAAAGGAGGCCTATAAAAGTTGGCTCTGCACAGTGAGTAACACAGTGAAGAGCAGAACGGAGGGGAAACATGAAGAGTGTGGAAGAGTAGCTATTAGACTCCAGTCAGCTCTCTCAACCATTTATCTACTCATGAGCTTACTAAGAGTCTGCAAGGAGACAGCCTGGGAACAGGAGGAAAAGGTGACAGGTAATGCTATTCTTTCTTCTTTTTTGTTGAGAAGTTTTCAAGTAGCCCTGGCTATCCTCTATTCTCAAACTCTCTGTGTAGCTGAGGATGACTTCCAACTCCCAATCCTCCTGTCTCTCTCTGCCTCCCAACTGCCAGGAGCATGCACTACCATGCTGGAGGATCGTTACATTCTTTAGAAGCAGAAAAAGGATTGCTAAAGGGGCATTAGAGATCTTCAATTCAGAAGCCAGTGTGAGCCCAATCCAAGAAAGCCTCATCTGCACCACACAAGCTCAGAGTAAATACACACTTCAATCCTTGGTGGCTCCTGAACTGTCAGGACTTCATAATTTGATTTAGACTTTTCTTTCTTTTTCTTATTCTTTCTTGAGGTTTCATTTTGTTCAAGTTCACCTCCTTGTGATGCTCTGGCCTAGATAAAAACACAAAGAAAAACCTGTGGGATATAAGGGTATTTAACAGAATCTTTGACCTTGTCAGAACAAAATTAAAACAAAGTGTACTGCTGTTTTGGAGACCTGAGGGCCTGGACATGACCAAGTGCTCACCTTGAGAAGTCAGGCGGTTAGAGAGCTGCTTACATTTAGGTGTCCCATTCCTGACAGCAAGGCAGGTTTCTGTCATCTTCATGGCATCAGACTCCCAGAAGCCTCTGAACAAACCACCACCTGGCCCCAGGCCTGCTAGGCTGACCTCCGATTCCACAGGACCCACAACCTGCTGCTCCCGTCTGAGGCTGCTGTGCCCTTATTTGGGGCTCTTATACTTACTGCCCACGCTTGGATTGGTCATTCTGTCTGCCGCAGCTCATGTCTAGCTGGCTCCTCCATCTGTCTGGTGACTTGCTGGGTTTTCTCTTGAGATCACTAACCCCTCTGCTGTATTCTGTACCTGCATACTTTCATCACACTTTCAGCCTTTCCCATTAGGCTGAACTCTCAGCACAGGGATGTTTTTAGAACTGTCCTATCCCAAGAGAGTTCACCCATCAGGAGAAAACCATAGCAGCTACAGAAAGAATGAATAATCTTACCAACCCAAAGGGACTGGCTGTTATGTTTAAGTGAAAAAGTCCAGTTTTAAGGGACTGTATTATGTTTTGTTTCCTCACTATGATACAGCATGACCAACCACCACCTATCCCTCCTGCCACCATGCCCTTCCTGCCACGATGTACCCTCAACTCTGAGCCAAAGCAGACCTTCTTTCCTTTAAAAAAAAATAATCTTGATAAAGACCTGTTCATCTCTAGGGCACAGATCCCTCATTATGTATTAGGAAACTGACTTAGATAGCAATCTGGAAGCTACAATCAGTAACTAGACAGGAGGCTGTGCTACCTGTACTAGTTCACAAGGGCTCACACTTGCAACCCCAGCTCTTGGAGACTGTTTTGAGCTCCATGCCAGTCTGAGCTACCATGTGTGACCCCACTTCAAAACAAAACAAAACAAAGACTCCTTAAAGAACTGCATGAATTTAAGGGGGAGGGGGAGAAATCTATTCTGAAATCCTGTCTTATTAACAGGTAAACTGAATTAGTATTGTGTCAAGTGGTCACAAAATCTGAAATTCAATTATTTTACTATGATTACATGTAATGGTACATGTAACAGTTCTTTAAATTCAACTGAAAAAAGCTGAAGGAAAAAGATGCATCAGCTATGTATCAGAGCATAAACTCAGGGCAACATCTTTTCTTTAAAGAATTCAGGAGCTGTGAAGATGGCTAGGGTAGAGTACTATCATGTACAAGGCGTGTTCTCTCTCTCTCTCTCTCAACAAATAAAAATATAAATACTCCACATGGTTGCAGTCTTTTAAAACACTTCCTTTCACATAGAAAAGCTCTCTTATTTCCTGACAAACATCCCATTCTCTTGTCAAGGCTCAAGTCCACAATGCTCAGGCTGATTAGTATGAGATAGACTGCAGCACTCTCAGTGAGGAGTGGGGAAAGAAGGAGCTAGCTGGGGCCACAGCAGATCCACAGACTCAGCAGTAAAGCACGCTTCACTGTCCCTTTTCCCCCACTGTGTACTGCATGCGACAGAAACTCTACATCCAACCATGCTTAAGTGCACAGGTCAGTGGCACTACATCCATGCACACATTACTGTAACCACGCAACTCCAGAGCTTTCTCCAAGTCTGTCACCATTAAGCACTAACTACCCATTCTTTTCCCAGCCCATGACACTTAACCATCTTTTTTTTTTTTTAATTAATTGGGCTTTGTATTCTCCTAATATCTTTCTGGTATTCACTATTTTTGGGAAACACTATTTTTTTAATAATTTATTTTTATTTTATGTGCATTGGTGTTTTGTCTGCATGTATGTCTGTGTGAGGGTCCTCTGGAACTAGAGTTACAGACAGTTGTGAGCTGCCATGTAGGTGCTGGGAATTGAACCCAGGTCCTCTGGAAGAGCAGTTAGTGCTCTTAACCGTTGAGCCATCTCTTTCTAGCCCAACACTTAACCATCTTAACTGCATTTTGGAGATAAGGATTCACTCTGTAGCCCAGGCTACCCTTGAATTTACAATCCTCCCAGCTCAGCCTTCCAAGTGTCACCACCCCCAGCCCCATCCTGTCTCTAGTGATGCATACCTTTGTAGCAGGATGAACACACTTCTCCCTGTTGTAAGAAGGATCTGAAGAAAAAGCCTCAGATGGCACACTAACAGTCTTTGCATTGCCTGATGAAGTAGTCTTCTTTAGATTCATCACAGAAGTGACGTTTTCAGTTGTTGCTGTTGATCCTGAAGACACTGTCTGCCGAACAATATAACCCATTGGTGTCCAAGAGAACTCTGTTGAAAGATAACTACAATTACTGAACAATCTCAAGAGTAAACAGGAGTCCCTTGATTATTCAAAAATGCACCTTGTGATAATTAACTTTTCACAGCATAACAAAAATGATGGTGTCTTGAACACCAACTTGAGAGACTACAGTATCTACCAATTAGCTGTCCAGAACATCCCCTAGAACTACAGTATTCACTGACTGTCCAGAACATTCCCTAGAACGACAGTATTCACCGACTGTCCAGAACACCCCCAGAACTACAGTATTCACCGACTGTCCAGAACACCTCCAGGACTACAGTATTCACTGACTGTCCAGAACACCCCCAGAACTACAGTATTCACCGACTGTCCAGAATACCCCCCAGAACTACAGTATTCACCGACTGTCCAGAACATTCCCTAGAACTACAGTATTCACCGACTGTCCAGAACACCCACAGAACTACAGTATTCACCGACTGTCCAGAACACCCCCAGGACTACAGTATTCACCGACTGTCCAGAACACCCCCAGGACTACAGTATTCACCGACTGTCCAGAACACCCCCAGAACTACAGTATTCACCAACTGTCCAGAACACCCCCAGGACTGACTATACAGTACTCACCAACTGTCCAAAACACCCCCTAGAACTATAGCATTCACTTTACCTGTTTTTCTTCTAGAAGACTGCATGCGCAGTCTCTTCCCTTTTAACTTGTATGTTAACTATTTACATATATTTCTTAATTTGGAGGACATAGACAAGTAGGCAAAAAAGTTTTGGCTAAACAACAACCCACAAAATATTCATGTGGCAAACACAGAATTAAAGCGTGAAGACCCACTTTGGGCCTACTAGCCTTGCTCTGTACCTTTAATAGCAGAAGTCAAGGATTTATAGACCTGTGCTGTCACAGTGACTGGCAACTTACTTCACACTATAACACAATGTAAGCACACTAAAGCTACTCCTTAGCTGCCCATGAAGCTCTACATATACATCAAACAAAAGGACATCTATCACCACAGAGATGACAAAAGCCTGACCCACACTACAGAGCTACTGAGACAGCCTTGGCAGTGAAGAACTGTCCTGGGATGCACCATACTAAACCCAAGAACACAAGAGCCCATGTACCAAGGAATGGTCTGGACTTTTTGCTAGGACAAGCTTCTGTAACCATCTCAGAAGTATGATCCCCTCAACACTTTCTGAATACCTGGCTTCCTGGTCAGGCTGTTGAAAGCCCACCAAGTTACAACCATTTCCCAGGCAGGAGAAATGCCTAGTAGTCTCCCTAATTCTTCACTCTAAGGAGTGGACTCTGTGGTGCTCCAAAGGCTGCATGGCAGTAATAGTGGAAGAGCCAAATGCCAAACCGGACTCATGGAGCTATATACTAAAAAAGTACAAAACAAGGCTACTCTAGCTATAGTCTTTTAATTATGGAAAAGGGTTTATTATTATATTATTATAAAAACAAATGGTATTTCAAATGCAATGCATTTATTAGTTTAAATGGAGAGTCTGTTGTTTTATGAGACAGAGTCTCACTCTGAAGACTAGGTTATCCCAGAACTACTGTGGCCAGGCTCCCCTTGAACTCGTGGAATCATCTTGCCTCAGTCTGCCAAATGCTGGGGTTACAGGCCTGGCCATAAAGTAGTATTTGTTTTAAAATTTGATCTAATTTTGAATAATGCCAATATTAACAGTAACCACTTAAATATATAGATGCTCTAGGACTCTGGCATTTTAAAAATATACTGCATCATACAGTTCTGAAAGAAGTCCTCATTTTGGAGTTCATAAAATTCTCATTTACCAAGACTTCTGTTCATTTAGAATATGGCCTCTCATTTTACACCAAGTCATGGATATGGGCTCCTATATTCTAAACTAACACTGATGCTAGTTTTTAAAATTTCATTAGCTGTCTTAAAGGCAGCTTCAAAACTAACAACATTTAATGACACTGGTGTGAAATGTACTTAGAAAACAGCATTTTGTGGTCAATCTTACCACGGGTACATGAAGGGGAACTGGCAGCAGCATTATCAGTCACAGCTCCAGCTGTGCGACTTCTCTTCACCACTTCACCCTACAAAGAGCCCAGGCAAGATTAGGGAAACATCATCTACAACAATACAGAATTGTACACCTTTTAGAATGGCCAAGTTATACAACAGTGACAACCTGGGGTGGGGTGCAGAGCAGCAGGACGCTCATTCACTGCTGGGGAGGCTCCATATGAGGCCACTGGGGGGGGGGTGGCCCACAACTGAACTGACAACAGAGATCAGTGCATATTATCAAGTGAAAGCAGCTACAGAACATGTGACTCCAAATCTTCCATGTTCCAGAAGAGACAGATGATCAGGTGCTAGAAAGAGATTAACAGGTGGAACACAGATCTTTAGGGCAGTGAAGTTACTCTTCACAACACAATGACGGACACATGTCAATCTATGTCTGTCCACCTGCAGTGACCCAGATGTTAATTAGGAATGCCAGGGGTAAGAGGTGTGCCCATGAAGTTGTATAACTGTAACACACCACAAAGGTGGGCTGACATGGAAGCTGGAGATGAATGGGGCAAGCAGCATATGGCTCTGTCCCTACCTCTCCATTCTACGATCCTAAAACTGCTCTAAAACAGTACAGTTAAAAAGCACACAAAACCCAGCCTATTACTCGCTTTCTGTTTCAAACAGAAAGGAATAACTTAATTTTTAAATATAGCTTTCTCTGAATTCTTAAAATCTATAAAAACATGCTACTTAAAAATGCCAAATGTCGGGGCTGGAGAGATGGCTCAGAGGTTAAGAGCACTGACTGCTCTTCCAAAGGTCCTGAGTTCAATTCCCAGCAACCACATGGTGGCTCACAGCCATCTGTAATGAGATCTGGTGCCCTCTCCTGGCCTGCAGGCATACATTCGGACAGAACACTGTATACATAAC
Source organism: Onychomys torridus (assembly GCF_903995425.1). Lineage (NCBI taxonomy): Eukaryota > Metazoa > Chordata > Mammalia > Rodentia > Cricetidae > Onychomys > Onychomys torridus. The sequence continues at coordinate 124,274,056 of NC_050447.1, read as the reverse complement.
AAATAAATAAATAAATCTTAAAAAAAAAAAATGCCAAATATCGCCAGGCAGTGTGGTGCACGCCTTTAATCCCAGCACTCGGGAGGCAGAGGCAGGTGGATCTTTGTGAGTTTGAGGCTAGCCTGGTCTATAGAGTGAGATCCAGGAAAGGCACAAAGCTACACAGAGAAACCCTGTCTTGAAAAACAAAACAAAACAAAACAAAACAAAAAACCCCAAATATCAGCCAGGCGGTGGCACATGCCTTTAATCCCAGTGCTCAGAAGGCAGAGGTAGGTAGACAGCTTGAGTTCAAGGTCAGCCTGGTTTACTTCCAGGACAGTCAGGGCTATACAGAGGAATCCTGTCTTGATTAATAAATAAACAAAAAATTCCAACTATCTAACTACATCATACTACTTTAAATAACATACAACTTTTATATACCATCAACAGTGAGTAAAAATGTTACATGTGGTGGTGTACGCCTACAATACACTCACAAATAAATGTAAAAAACCAAATAAACAAATTATACACCCACACACCCCATAAACAGCTTTTCAATACAGTGTCCTTAAGTATCTATAGTTCTTAATATCAGTGGTCCAGCTGGGTGTGGTGGCAAAGGGCTTTAATCCTAGCACTTTGGAGGTGGAGACAAGTGTATCTGTGAGTTCAAGGACAGTCTGGTCTACATAGTGAATTCCAGCACAGTCAGAGCTATGTAACAAACCTTGTCTCAAAAAACAACAAAAAATCTTCAAAACTCAGTGGTCTTAAAATGAATATTCATATACCAAAATAAAAAAAATCATCAAATCAAAATAAAACATCTTAAAAGTTAAGAAAGTCTGTGCCCTCACATGAAGCAGGCTGCCTCCTCTACTGACAGTAGGCAGGAGATGATGAGTGGTGCAGGATGCAAGGACATCCAAACACTCACCACAGTGACTGCAACATCAGCATAAGCAGATGGATTTGTTGTAAATGTACGTGGAAATGAGCTGCCATGTGGGTATTGGGAAATGAACCCAGGTTCTCTTAAAGAGCAGCCAGTGCTGGTAAGTACTGAGCCACTGGCCCAACCCTTAAATTGTAGATGATTTGGGGGATCATATACTTTACAAATTTATCCATTTGCTGTTTTATGCAACTTAAATTATAATTATTAAAACATAGCCTAGGCTTAGGGAAATAGCTGAGCAAGTGAGCATTTGCCTATCACTTATCAGTATCTGCACTTATCCTCAGCAACACACACACACACACACACACACACACACACACACACACACACACACAAAACAAAAGACCTGTGCTTTTCCTAAATATAACTGTCAGCTCACAAAGACCAATGAAAACTACAAACAACTTACTTATTCAAGACAGTTTAAATGAATTATAGGTAGCAACAGGTAGATCCCAAAACAACTGTTGTTGTCAAAAAAATACTTAATAAAATGTGAAAAAAGCCCCCAAATGATTTATTTTATTTATATTTTATTTTGTTTATTTATTTTTGGTTTTTCAAGACAGGGTTTCTGTGTGTAACAGTTCTGGCTGTCCTCGAACTCACAGAGATCCACCTGCCTCTGCCTTCCAAGTGCTGGGATGACAGGTGCGAGCCATCACCGCCCAGCTCCCAAAGGATTTTAAATATTAAGAACATACATGCAGATCCCTAACTGGGAACTCTCTTCTACTTCCACTGTGTATTATCATTGTTATTTTAGAGGAATTTTAAGAAATCTTGTTTGTATGTTGCTGAGGCTATGGCGTGGTGCATGGTGGAGAGGTCAGAGGACAACCTCAGGCTTGGGTTCTGCAATGTTTGAAACAGGGTTTCTTGCTCACCACTGGGAACCTCTTCCAGACTGGTTGGTCAAAGCCTTGGGTAAGTCTCTGCTGCCCATCTCCCCAGGAGAGCCCTGGGATTACAGACATGAGCTGCATGTGGCTTTTCCGCTGCTTTTGGGGATCCAAGCCAAGGTCTTCACTCTGGCATGGCAAGCCCTGTACCCACTGAGCTGTTCCACAGCCTCCCACTGTGCAGAGTATTCTTTGAAAAATGATTAAGTGCAGAGCTGGCTCAGCAGTGAAAAGCATATACAGCAACTGCAAAAAACCTGAGTTTGGTGTCCAGCCCCCATGCAGGCAGCACACAAACATGAGTATCTCCAACTCCTAGGGATCTGATGCACCTGCACTCATGTGTACACACACAATTAAAAAATTAAAAAAAAAAAAAAAAAGATTAAGTGCCAGCATAATGCTTCATGGTATTTCAAAGAATAACTTTTTGTTGTTGTTGTTTTTCGAGACAGGGTTTCTCTCTGTGTAGCTTTGCGCCTTTCCTGGAACTCACTTGGTACACCAGGCTGGCCTCGAACTCAGAGATCGGCCTGGCTCTGCCTCCCCAGTGCTGGGATTAAAGGTGTGTGCCACCACCGCCTGGCAAGAATTACTTTTTTTAAGATTTATTTTATGTATATGGTGTTCTATACCTCTATCTTCTATATGCATGCCAGAAGAGGGCATCAGAACCCATTATAGATGGCTGTGAGTCACCATGTGGTTGCTGGGAGTTGAACTCAGGATCTTTGGAAGAGCTGCCAGTGCTCTTAACTGCTGAGCCATCTCTCCAGCTGCCAATTACTTTTTTTTCTTAAACCTTTTTCCTGTTATTTACACATATTAGTGATATAAAGAAAAAGGGGGCTTTTAGAAGAATAAAAAGCCCTTACTTGTAACTCAGGATAGTAAGGCAGTCAGTCTTTCATTAACAGAACTTCCCTTCATTCTCACGCTCAGCTAGGTGATCTTGACACAGGTGGTCAGTCCCTTCCTGCTGCTCTATCTGTCCCTGTTACAGATGGCACAGTACCCTATAGTACTTTGAGGTGCTTACAGAAGCACCAAACAGTCACTGCTGAATTCAACAGAGGCCCAAGCGGCAGCCACATATGGCCTAGATAAACTATGACTTGAACTATGATTTCATACAGCTCATTAATCCGCCTTACTGTGCACATTCTTAACAAAACACTGTGTGATAATACAATAAGGGTCCACACCTAGGAAATGCAACAGAATGGCATATTTTCTCGTATATCAGCCACTGCAAAGCCTTTAGCTCCTTGTATAGGTGCCTAAGAGAATGCCAAGGACATGAAGGGATCCCTTCCTGATAAAGAGGGGAATGGGAATATGCGTGGTTTTATATTTCCTCTTCCTCTTTGTTTCTGTGCTGTCTGGTACCCTTCTCTCTCCCTTGGGTAAGAACTGCCATAAGTCATTTCAGGGATTTAACTTCTGGCTGGGATCCGAAATGTCATCCCAGAGGCTCACGTGCTGAACACTGCCCCCTGAGCTGGTGGCGCTGTTTTAGGAGACTGTGGAACCTTTAGGACACAGAAACTAAATGTTAGAAACAGGGTCACTTTTCTGAAGGTTATAAGCTGCTCTGGTTCAGATGTGCAGTTTCCTTGTCCATATAATGTGAACAAACCACCACCTTCCATGCCCATCACGCCTTCCACTATGATGCACTGTACCCTCTGAAACCAGGGCCTAACAAATCTTCCCTCGCTTCTTGTTTGTTTGTTTGTTTGTTTGTTTGTTTTTTAAGACAGGGTTTCTCTGTAGCTTTGGAGCCTGTCCTGGACTAGCTCCGTAGACCAGGCTGGCCTCGAACTCACAGAGATCCGCCTGCCTCTGCCTCCCAAGTGCTGGGATTACAGGCATGTGCCACCACCGCCCAGCAATATTTATTTAACTGGGTTTTTTTTTTTTTTTTTTTGGTCTTTCGAGACAGGGTTTCTCTGTGCAGCTTTTGCACCTTTCCTGGAACTCGCTTTGTAGACCAGGCTGGCCTTGAACTCACAGAGATCCGCCTGCCTCTGCCTCCCGAGTGCTGGGATTAAAGGCGTGCGCCACCACCGCCCCTTCCCTCACTTCTATGTCAAGTATCTTGGTCATAGAAAGAAAAAGTAACTAACAAAATAATCTGCCACTTTTTAGTCCCTAGAATTATGAGTCAGTCTTTGGAAAACAAAATGCTTTGATTTGGTAGACTAAAACTTTGAGACCATTGTAGTAACCACTCATTATTCATTTACTGTTATTAATGGGATCAGACTGAGATATAGGTAAAAAGCCTAGACATTTCAGAAGCTGTATTTTTTTTAAGATGTATTTATTTATTATGTATACAGCATGTACCCCTGCAGGCCAGAAGAGGGCACCAGATCTCATTACAAATGGCTGTGAGCCACCATGTGGTTGCTGGGCATTGAACTCAGGACCTCTGGAAGAGCAGTCAGTGCTCTTAACCTCTGAGCCATCTTTCCAGCCCTCAAGGTTAAGTTTTAAATATTAGTATTTCAGTTTTTAAATTCCACATATTTACTTATTTGTGTGGGGGAGGTGGCATGCAAAAGCTACCATGCGTGTTTGGAGGTCAGTGGACAACATGCTAAGTCACCTCACCAGGCTGCTTTAAATGGACTATCAGAACCTCCTCTTGAGGTGCTACACTTGGCTTTGCGCTCCCAGGTTTCAAGGAAGCACATCAGATGATTCTTTGGAGACAGCAGCTCCAGATGTGACAATCTTGTTATAATCAGGTTGGCCAAGTGCAAAGCCAAGGCCTCTTCCCAGTACCTTTTCCCTTGCAACCCACAGTAGGATTTAACAGTGTTTCAGGTGACAGAACACAAAGGCAGGCATGTGCAGAGGACAGAGAAAACTGAGACAGACAAGCCCTTCCACTTACCCCTACTGCCTCTGCAACTGGCTTGCCAACTTCTCCCAGGAGAGATGTGTTACTGGCAGCAGAGCCAAGAGGCCCCCACCTGGGCTGCTTCTGTGTCTCTGACATACTATTGTTCTTTGGACTCTGCAGTTCAGGAAAGTCCAACCTGCTAAATTCAAATTCAGGTTTGGAGGTAGATGCACTTTTTGCAAGGATTCTGGACTTCCGGTCTGTTCGTTTGTGATAACCATCTGTAAATTACAGAATGAAAAGTTGGGATAGAAATCAGGATACAGCTTGCTCATTAGCACTCAAACCTGAACTTTAGAGAAGCAGGTGGATGCAGCAGGCAGTGGACACACTCCAGCTTGCTCCTACTGCTAACCTTCTCTATAGCAGCGCTAGATACAAATGATAAGTGGCATCCACCGGAATGCACATTTCTGGAATAACTCTGGTGAATAAAGCTGGTGAAACCGCCAAGCCTGACTGCACAACTGAGCATCTAATCACTCATATTTTTGAGTTGGGCAAACTTAAGGGGAGCCTCACAGACTTCCTGTAAGTAATTAACTTCCCCCTTCCCATTTGCTGGAGCAAAGTGGATGGAGACTGTTGTATAAAGCTTTCCGGCTCTTTCCCATACTTCAATGCCATGGACAGTGAGATGGCTGCCATTCCATGAAGCCCCTCAAATTAGAAGTCTGAAGTTAGTACATTTAACCCTGACATTTCCACACTTTCATGTGCCAGGTAGTTCACAAGCAGAGTAGATGAGAATAGAAAAATTTATTAAACCAAGTGCTAGAATTACACATTTAAGAGCACAGCCTTGGTTAAGGACACAAAAACAAAAGCTGTAAGCCAGGTGAAGTGGTACACTTTTAATGCATTTGGGGAGGCAGAGGCAGACAATCAATCTCTGTGACTTCAAGGCCAGCATGGTCCACATAGTGAATTCCAAGACAAGAGTTACACAGTGAGAGCCTGTCTCAAAACCAAACCAAACAACAACAACAACAGAAAAGCAAAAACTGTAAATAATTATAGAAATAACTGTGAGGGCTGGAGAGATGGCTCAGCAGTTGAGAGCACTGGCTGCTCTTCAGAGGACCTGGGCTCAATTCCCAGAACCCCCATGGCAGCTCACCACTGCCTGTGACTCCAGTTCCAGGAGATCTGACACCTTCACACAGACATGTATACAGGCAAAACACTAATGCACATAAAATAAAAATAAGTAATTTCTAAAAAGGAAAATGAAAGGAATCGTTGTGTCTATGGTCAAACAGTGCTAGCAGATGATTTGTAGGAGGAATAGCTGCAGCTGGGGAATAAGATCACAGAAAAAGCTTTTCCTAAGTATAGTGGTACATGTCAATAACCCCAGCACTTTGGAGGCTGAGCTAGGAGGATTGAGAAAGTTCAAGGCCAGTCTGGTCTATAGAGTAAGGCCTGGTCTGGAAACTAAAAACAACACAGGTACTAGGTAGACTCCCAAGCTTTCAGCCAGGTGGAAACAGCAATTTTCCAGCTGGGAGATGCCCATGTAATCTCCAGTAACCAAAGCGCCCAGGTTTGGTACTCTTTAGAATGGGATTTTAACTAGTCAAATCTTCCCACTACTTAGTGCTTCTTCAGAATGGAGAAGCGAGTTCAGAAGTGAGCATGGACACACACAGTGTAAAGAATATACTAAGAGCATGTTCTGAACCTTGAGGTCATCACCTGCATGTTATTTGGTGGTCCTAATAGGCTATGAAACCTTCCGAGTATACAGTGCAACATATACCACACTGTAACAACTCTTCCCATCTCCCACTATTGCCTGAGAGAAACGATGTCTAGAAACCACAATAAGTCTGATGGCCTCAGCTAGGCCAGACTCCAAGGCACATTTCTTGGAGCAGTCATGATGAGCAAGCCCACAGGAATGGTACTGTTTTGGGAAGGTGGGACAGTTTGTGAGTTTTACCTGGTTTCAAACTACTCTCAGCACGAGTGGACAGGTGACAGGAACCTCTAGCTGGTCTCATCTCAGATGGCACTGCACTGTCAGGCCCTCTGCTGTTTGACTTTTGCCTGTCACATGGTTTTCTCTCATCAGAGGATTTTTTCTGCAGGAGAGATTTAAAAAAAAAAAAAAAAAGTATGAAATAACTACTACCACACTGAGAAAGAAACTTTAATATAGCAAACCAGTAAGTATTCACAAGTCAAGCATTTAAGGAAAGAATAGACCAAATCATTTATAAAAAGGCTGATTATCACAAAAAGGTAAGCAATACTTAAACATCATGCCATATACTAACTTCTTACATCTTAATCAAATGATTAATGTCAGGACACCACAAAACCACAGCATTGCCTCACCTTAAATACACCTTTTGCTTCCTGAGGAGGAGGGCACATGTGCTCATTTCGGGGCTTTGCTGTCCGAAAGCCTGGGTGACACTGTGCTGGGCTGTAATCATACTGCAGGGCTGGCCCTGAGCAAACACTCTGTGCAGAGTCAAGGGCATAAGCAGAATAGGCAAATGGATGCAGTGTTATCTCAGAAGATACGTACTGCGCTGGAAATGCAGGGGCTCCAAAGGCCATGTCTTCAGGGTAAATTTTTTGTCTAAAAAGTGTAAATTTCAGTTGCAGATTTCATAACACAAACCAAGGACTTTCATTTTTTTTTTTGTAAGACAATAATTTAAACTTTCTAATATTTTTTTTTAGGATAATTTACTCTAGCATTGGAAACTCCCCTATCAACAACCAAATGAGGGCTAGAGAGAAAGCCCAGTCAGTAAGGTGCCTGCACACAAGCACAAGGACGTGAGTTTGGTCTCCAGAGCCTGTGAAAAGCAGTGCGTGGCAGTCTGCATCCGGGAGTCCAGCCCGGAATGGGGAAGGGCAGATCCTTGGAGCTCACTGGCCAGCCAGTGCAGCTGAGAGATAAGCCTCAGGTCCAGTGAGACTGTCTCAAAAAAGGAAAGAAGAGACCAGGGAAAGACTCTCAACAACCTCAGGTTTCCACATGATTGTGCATTTACCACACATACACAACACACATGTGCATGCACAAACATACATACAGCCAGATAGAACCTCTTTTTCTTCCTGCAAAGGCTACTGCTGACCTTCTGTTTAAAACTAATGAACTAGGGTTGGGCAATAAAGCTCAAAGATGGACAGCATTCATAAAATGCACAAGGCCATGGGTTTAATCCATACCACCACAAAAAAGTAATTTGAAGTTAAAAAATAAGTTCATACACAATGTCAGCACAGTAGGAACATGTGCCAATGGCTTTGCACCCTACTGATGGTCACATACCTGACGACTCAGCAGCCCTGGGACTCAATCGCCAAAAAGTCATTCCCTTGGCTGAGGAGTTGCCCTACGGCCTGTGCAGTCCTCTCCAGGACCTCAGGATCCTTCCCTTCTTAACCCCTCCATCACATCCTACACTGTGCTGTGAGGGCCAGAGTACAAAGTAGATTCTGACAGCAGAGGCTAGGAGTCACTCAGATGGACTGAGGATTAAACCTGAGGCCTTGTGTATGTCAGCAGGAGCTTACCATGGAGCTATATAACTCAAAGCCTATCTTTTACTTTGTTTTGACTAAGGGTCTTGCTAAGTTGTCCAGTCTGACCCTTCCTCTGTCCCCTTCCCATTCACCCTTTCTTCTTACTATTTCTTTTTCCAATCCAAATGTGAAATTGTTTGGCTCAGTTTTGCTTTGGCAGCTCTCAGGATCAAGCCCAGGGCCTGATGAATGGCAAGCATTTCCTGCTGAGGGGCATCCATAGTTTTAATTGTGGACAAAGGAACCCTGCAATTGTACTTTCTAAGAAGTACAGCAGCCTCTGCCCTTCTTGGTTGAATTTTTATAGCACAAAATAGAGTTAACCTACAGACCCAGATCCTTCCGGTCAAAGAACCTCCTTTCCTATTCTACAAGATGTTAATATGAGTGTTTCAGAATATGTGGAGGTATGTGATTACCACTGTCTCCAGGAAATAATTCTTTTTCATAAGGCAAGGCATTCAGAAAATACATACTCAGTCACCGGTGATTCCTGCACAAATGGATAGTAAGTGGCTGCACAGCCTGGGAAGACACATGCTTCGGAGGACTCTGACCACGCCACACTGAGCCCAGCAAACTTAGGGACAAATGGTTTGACATCAGCTGACAACTTGATGCTATCCTGAGGAAGAAAGGGTGGGTTGGGCTATAACACTCTGAGATTCGCTAAATGCAGATAAACAAAAACCAAAAGAAAGGTGCTCTATTCTAATAGGCCCAATGCTGACTAAAAGGTGCACAGCAAAGACAAAAATTTCTTTGGTAACAGTATCTCCCTAACGCTGTTTTTATTAGAAAAAGAAGTTTCTTGGGCCTTAAAAGTGAAATGCTGACGAATTAACGTCGAAGCAAATCCAACATTGTTATGTAATAAGAACCACAATTTGGAATGATTCTGGGGATTTAAACTTGGAAATGTTCATTTTTATCTCTCTCATCTTTTTACATGAGATACATAAAAATCCTGGACCTACTGTAGCCAAATACACCCGAGGAAGCTCAAAACTGTAGTTTAAAACACAATGCTGACATTTATTGACATTTTTCAACAAAAAGCACCAAATATTTGGTTTGTACTTAGTAACCACATATAACCTTTGAGGGAAAAAAAATCATCTCATGGCCGTGAGTGCCTGGAATTCAAAACTGAGCTTTGTGTTGCAATACGAAGTACGGTTATTCTGACTTCATTACCGTGTTTGGCCAATTTGGAGCGGAATTCTGTGACCGCCGGTGCGCCACCTAGCGGTCACGCAGGGGCGGACGCGGGTCTGAGGAGCCGGGGGCGGTAGGTGGCCTCTGTGGCATCACTTCGCCGGCCGAGCCGTGGGAGGGTCGAGCCGCCCCACCCCCGAACCTCAGTCCTGGTGGCCCCGCGCGTGTACCTAGGCCCGCAGGCCGCCCCTTACCTCGCCTTCGGGCTCCCGCGGCCGCTCCGACGCCATGGCGGCCACGGAAGAGCCCGCGCCGTGAAGCGAGCGGCGGGCCCAACCAACGACTCGACGTTTCCGCCTATGGGACGGCAGCGCCGGGAAGTACGTCACCGGAAGGCGACGGAAACCTTTTTATGCCGGAAGTGCTTAGCGTCCCGGGTCGACGGGCGGCATGTGGGGCCAGAGCCGGCGCTTTGGGAGGTGTTTCTGGCAGGCCTAAGGGTGCGGCTGAGCTCTGCTGAGCTCTGCTCCGGGGTGGGGCCCCCAGATAGGGCATTAGGGGGGCGGCCAGGCTCTGAGCGCCCTAGTTAGGCCCTCACTGAGGTGATGCAGGCTCATGAAGGAAAGGGGAGGCCGGTAACACTTGGCAGTGTGAAATTTCTAGGGCAAGATAGGACGTCAAAGCATGGTGCTGGCAGGCAGATTTAGAAACCCCAACTACACAAGGGCTGAATGTGTTCAGTTGTCTGAGAAACTGGTGCTGCCTCTGGAGAACAGGAGGCTCAGCAAAACGCACCACAAAGAAACTAAGAACACACAACTGTGCAGAGATCTAAGATCAGAAGAAAGTCGCCTGCACTGTTAGGCATTTGGCAAACAGACCTGAAGTCAAATGCACGCTTAGCACAGAACACTAGCCCCCTAGTTGAAGCAAGATACCCAGACATCTCCAGTTCTTGTTCAGGTAGGCCCACAGGATTACACACCACCATGGTTCAGTGAAGTGTGAAGTCACCCTTGTTAATCTAACCAGGGTCTTAAGTTACTGGACATTCATTTATACATTTCTAATGTGTCTGTGCTTAATTTCTTGGCCGACAAAAAAAAAAAAAGCATACATAGGGTGTTTCAGCGCTTCTTAAAACAGTTCTCCCTGAAACCACTAGTGTTTTGTAGACATTGTGGACACAACCAATGTAGACAGCTATCTTGGAAGTAGAATATCAATAAAGCTGAAAACTTTGACTCTAGATTAAATATCCCCAGTAATCTCATCATTTGGAGCTTGAGATGTCTTTTTCAAGTATGTTTATTTTTTCCAGGGGTAAAATTATTCAGAGTCAAGTCAAATTAATTTCAACAATAGTTATAAATGCAACATACAAACTTTATTTAACAAAAGTAACAGGTAAAGTAAAACAGGCACTACTTATATTAAGAAAAAAAAACTACAAGAAATTTATCTTTAACAGTTTAAAATAATCTACTTGCAGTTGCATTGAACTGAGCTCTGTTGCTGTGAAGAATACAGCTCATGCACAGGTATGATGAAAGATTTGTACATTTTTCAAGTATTCACTGAATACTACCATATATACACATATACATTAAATTTGAAAATGATTAGGTGATCCCAGATGTACTTCATTTTTGTTGTTCTTTTGGAAGAGGTCGTCTAAAGAGAAGAATATGCGGTTCTGTGGAAAGGAAATATTTATCATTAAGTTTCATGCCAACAACGTCACCATTTGAAGTGATTAAAATTAATTGTCTCAAAATAATAAACACTGAACACAAGCAAACTATGTAATAATAACATTGCTCCACTATTTTAATCTTTAGCCTACTCTGGAGAGATGGTTTCTACCTGTAAAATCTCATTTCCAGGTAAAAGAAATGTTATCACTTTGAGAAAAGGACATCTCATTCAAAGTAGCTACTGGATCTCATGCTAATGCACTTCAGAAAAATCACCAGAAAGTTGGATATATATGTATGGTAAAGTGGTGGTATATGGTATATATGGAGGTGGATATATTTGCCTAGCAAGTACAAAAGGTCCAATCTCAACACACAAGCCTGCAAAGTGTAGTGGTATACTTGTAATCCCTGCACTTAGCTAAGAAAAGATGTAGACTTTAACCTCAAAAAATAAAGATAATTGAACCAGTAAGTAGAGTTTACCCAATACCTCCCAATTCAGTATGAGGAAGGCCAGGAATTTATAGTTAGACAGATACAGATCCACTGCTTCTGTAGTAGGGAGAATCTTTGAACTCTTAAATATATGTGTCATAATCCCTAGAAAGTTTTAACACACCCAAGAGTTTAACAATACTGTTTTTCTTTACAAGTATAAAAAGGTAGCTTTAATTTTATCTGTTTTTGTAGTATGTCTTCAAATTTTGTTCCCAGCATTAGTTTTTTTTTTTTTTTTTGAAGATTTTTATTTATTTATTATATATACACCATGTATGACTGCAGGCCAGAGAGAGCACCAGATCTCATTACAGATGGTTGTAAGCCACCATGTGGTTGCTGGGAATTGAACCTAGGGCACCTCTGGAAGAGCAGTCGGTGCTCTTAACCTCTGAGCCACCTCTCCAGCCCTCCCGCTTTAGTTTTTAATTGATAGTTCCAAACCAGAACTTAAGATCACAAAACTTCAGTCTAGTTTACTACTTAATGTCTTGAAAACTTGGTTAATACCATACTAGAATAAGATACTTTTCTTTTTTTTTTAATGTTTTTTTTTGAGACAGGGTTTCTCTGTGTAACAGCCCTGGCTGTCCTGGAACTAGATTTGTAACCAGGCTGGCCTTGAACTCACAGAGATCCCCCTGCCTCTGCCTCGAGTGCTGGGATTAAAAGTGTGCACCACCAATGCCCAGAGAATAAGATACTTTTGATACAGGGAGAATTTGTGTTTATATGCCTATCTCACTTAACCTTAATATGGTAGATGAATCCCTAAAAAGGGCTAACGAAAGATGTAATCACATCTAATTGCATCAATTTCTATATATACCAGGACTTTAAGCAAGTCACCTTTACAAGTACATAATGTATTACTTTCAACCCCCCCCCCCCCACACACACACAGGGTTTCTCTATGTAGTTTTGGTGGCTGTCCTAGATCTCGCTCTGTAGACCAGGCTGGCCTCCAACTCATAGATCTGCCTGGCTCTGCCTCCTGAGTGCCACCGCCACCCGGCATTCCTTTCATTCTTGTATACTTTACTTTACATTACTTTACTATAAAACAGAACATTATCCAGGGAGTAAGGAATCAGTCATTTAAAAAAATAGTTGAGCTTCTCAGTTACTTTTAGTTAACACTGAATGTTTGGGTTTTTAATAAGTTGACCCTCAACAACTATTTTTATTTAGTTAGTACTTTATAGCAAAGCTTACCTGGTTCATGAATCATGTAATGAACCCAACCTAGACTCTGCTGGACACCAAGTCTCCTCCACTCCTCTTCAGACATTAGATGAGTTTTTGGTACTTGTTTGGAGAGTTCTCTGGGTAACATGACATGCCTGTTAAAAGATTCAGCCAGATTAGTGCTTTGTCTTTCCTACCATTATCACTTAATACAGGGACCTTTTAAGATTCTGAAAATTTGAAGTCATTTCTCTAAAGCAACTCTGGATTACAACACTATTTGTATCAATCTTGAGTATTCCCTATAACCTATACTTTTGGCTTTTGAGGGCTTATGTTCAAGTATTAGGCCAATAGTAAGCTGCACAGAAATGAAAAGCATTCTAACAGAATATCTGCTATTGACATCTTCCAGGAATAGAGTCACCCTCTCCTACAACTTCTTTTGGTTATGAAACAACTCTTGGTCTACAAATTATAGGCAGAAAATATTCAAGTACTGAAAAGTAGACTCAAAGTTGTTGGACAGACTGACGGTAGCTGGATAGCTAGACCAGCAAGCTAAAGACAGAGGCAATTATAAAAGCGAGCTGCCTAGGGAGGAGGAAGGAAGGAGTCTAGTCCTAGGATTAGTGTCCCTTCACCTCAACCTGGAACTACCAAACTTTAATAAAGGATGGGGAAGAATGGACAAACCAAGACAGTTAATGTATTTTCTGTTACACAATACTAGATCTGTACTAGATACAAGTTCTTGTATATATTCCATAGTTTGCTTTATGCTTCAGAATTAAAAGCCAAAATACTAACTCATGCCCATGGACTTCACACAGATCTTTATAGTTTCCCAGTAAGTTACTGAAGCAATTCCAAAACTTTAGGTGGGCATATAAATAAGTCTTTAATATCAATCCATTATGAACACACACAATTTTTTCCTTTTGTTTTATGTGGAAAACCCACAATAATCCTTTTTCTTGGTAACAGATTTAACATATAATTTAATGAACAATAAGCTAAACCAGTAATGTAGAAGTATTATACTTGGAATACCATTAAGACTTACCAGCCACCATTATCTATCACCAGTGACTCAGCTGTTCACGCGGGTGGGGTGCATTCTACTGTTGGGCAGGTTGGCCTCAAACTCCCTATCTTTTTGCCTTAGGCTCTCAAGTTCTGTAATTACAGAACTGTGTATGTACAACATCCAGCCAGTTTCTTTCTTTCTTTAGAAATTTATTTATTCATTATGTATACAGTGATCTGTCTGCATGTATGTCTGCAGGCCAGAAGAGGGCATCAGATCTCATTATAGATGGTTGTGAGCCACCATGTGGGTGCCAGGAATTTAACTCAGTGCTCTTAACCTCTAAGCCATCTTTCCAGCCCCCAGTTTGTTTCTTTCTAATGAATTGACCATTAGATTTCCAAATTTCTGAAATGGCCAACAGACCATAGAGAGACATTTCTTTAGGCTCCTGCTTGAAGCCAACAGCTCCAGCAAACTGTTGGCCTTGATTCAGGGCCAGAACAAATACATACAATTCTAACAAGTACAAACAAATCTGTACCCTTGCCTGAACAGAGCACTTAATTATCACAAAGTGTCTCTTTCTAAAACCCTAATTGTCAGCCTCATTTCACTCTTTCTGGTTTCTACAAAATCAGCAATTAGCAATTTTTTTTTGACCAATATAAGCTGTACGATGACAGAGTGTAAATTAGTTCTGTATTTTTGGACATGGAACAACACAATCCATAATCCTTTCTAAGCACCAAATTGTCCACAACATAGATTTTAGGATGTGGCTTATTATTTCAATGCAAATAATTCTTAAAACAACTTTATGATGACATAAGAGAAATGACTACAAAATAGTTATGCTTACTAACGCAGTACACTCCCCTCAAACATTTCCAGGCAACTTTATAAATATTCTTACTCATACCAGTTACCACTCATTCTAGAAATACTGCTTAGATCATAGTGGAGGCAAGAAGGGTTGCCAAATTTCAGTGCACCTTGTAACTATTTATTTTTGAGATGGGAGTCTTTGTAAAGATACCTTGTGATCTTATATTCCTATGGATAGTCTCAAATATTCAGACAGAAGTTGCTTCTACCTAAGTCATGTCAACAGGTTGCATTTTACCAGGGGTCGATTATAATTGTAAATTTTTTAGTAGTGTTAAACTCACATGACTCTATCTGTATTTTATTACTGACCACATTAAGGAAAACTATTTCCAAAACCTAGCTTTGTTGGAAAACAAAAAGTGCCACATATTACCATTCATAAAAGTACCCAGAGAAATCCTCAATTTTCCTTCTGTAAAGACAAACTCCCATGCTGAGCATGGTGGTGTAGGACTTGATGCAGCCTGATCTCTCTCTACACTTCAGGTTCCAGGACAAATGGAGCTGTAGAGACCATTTCAAAAAAGATAGGCTCCCACAACAACCCACTGTTTGTTCATAGTAACCACTCACTGACAAAAACACTAAGCTTCTACACAACACTCATACTTCTACTATATCTAAGCCATCCTAGATTCACACCTGTGTCGTCGTATCACCAGTACATTCTCTTTCAAGAGTACCTCTCTAATTCGTCTTGTTTTGTAAGGTTGGTGAATGCTCAAGCCATGTGTGGTGACACACTCATCTCAGCTACTAGAAAGGCTGAGGGAGAATGGCAAGCTTGAAAAGCCACTTAACGAGGACCCTTATTTCAAAATAAAATCTCTTGGGCTCTGGATTCTGTTCCTAATACAGCAGTGGGTAGTAGACCAGCAGCTGCTTTCAAACATGTACAACTTATAGCCCAAGTTTAAAAACTACCACACTCTGGCAGTATGTCCTAAAGGAATGTATACAAGCCCATAAACCTTTATGCTAAACAGAATGATTTGCCAAATTTAGAAGGCAGTACAATAACTTTCTGTTGATTACTGGATATCCCCAAGCTGGGCTCTGGGTTACTATAACCACCGAACATTATGCCAACTTATCATATGGTTACAATTACTATGTAAAGATACTAATTAAATTTTATAGCTAAGAAAAAAAACCACGAGATTTCTTAGTTAAAAATATTCAAGTTCCAGCATTACTAAATTGTAAAACAGACCAGAGAAAGTTTTCCCACTGTGAAGATTTCTATACTAAGGGCGTGAGAGAATTGGGGGGAGGGGGCGGTTAGGGAATCCACTCTCTAAAAAAGTCTTTCTTATTCCTCAAACAGCACGCTGGAGACTAACCTAAAAGGGCAGCAAACAGAAAACATGGTCACTGTTTGGCCAAGAGAGGCATAGGTTTCCACGAGGGTATCTTGACCGTGTCCCAGAATGCAACGCTTTAGTCCCAACCCAGTAGGACCCCGCGGCAGAAAGGCCTTTGAAACCACACCCCAGGTCGGCATGAATACAATAAAACTAACTGTAACCATCCCCTACTTTCCATAATCCATTTGCTTATACAATAACGTAGGCACTACTTTCTAGAGCATCTCAGGGTTCAAAACCCAAATTCCCCCAAGAGCCCTAAACCAGGCCAAAATGCATTAGCAGACGAAGGTAATGGCGGGGGGTGGGAGCAAAAACATTCCCGGGTAACCTCGAGGTTTCAACCTCTTTGAAGACGCCCCAGGTTACGGCTTCTGCAGTTACCCCGGACACAGCCCGTCGGGTGCACCTCCCGGACTTCCTCAGGGCCAGAGCCGGCGAGCTCCGCGTGCCGTCGTGAACTCCCGGATGAGGCGCTGCGCGACCACCTGACTCCCCAGCTCCTGCGAACCCCGAAGAACGCGACACAAAGCGCGGCTGTCCGTAAGGATGGAGGCCTCTAAGGGACCCCGAGTCCCGACCCCCGGGTCTGACCTCCCGGCGCCGCCCTCCTCCGCAGACGCTGCTCACCGGTACTCGTAGTGCTCGTCGAAGTACTTGTCCGAGTAGTAGATCTGCTTGTGGGCCATCCTGCCGGTGCGCGAGGGAGAAAACAGGAGCAGGAAACGGGGTGCAAGGAGCTCCACGTCCGCCTAGGGCCGGCGCAACGACTCCAATGAGGCCAACGACCGCAGGCCCAACGCTCTGGATTTGAATCCGACAGCCCGCCGCCGATTGGACGGAGCCACTGACCAATCACGCTCCACGCAGGCCGCGAGGACAGGTAACCAATCAGAGACCGGCTGAGGGCTTACGAGGGCGGGAGTAAGGCTGGGACAGCGCTGTGGTGATGAGGGCCTGGCCATCCCTAGAGTTACGAAAGAAGGGCGGAGCCGGGTCGGTTTGGACCTCACAGCGCGTGCGCAGTGGCTTAGAACAGGCCGTTGGGAGGGTGGGCCCGAGGTGGAGGTATCGCGGGGTTTGGGGAGTAAGGCGGGGCTGGGAGGAGATCTGCCGGTGGGGTTCGCCAGGCTGGGGGTCTCTGGAGTCATTAGCCGAGGAGGTTGCTTTTGCTCGCTTGCTTCCCGGCGCCCGGAAGTGAGCCAGCCCGGCTCCCGGCCGCCTCTGCACCGAGACGGTCGCTCACCTAGTGTGCTGCCCCAAGCAGGGAGAGCCCAGGTGTGGGGAGTTCTGGACATAGGGTGCCCTGCGCCGCCCGCTAGAGCACCGCTAATTACCGGCCGGTGCTACCTAGTCCCAGCTCTAAAAGATGTACTCGTGTAAAAGAAAGTTTCCGGAAGAAAACATGCTAGGATGTAAGTAAAGACTTGACGAAGCAAGTTACAAATAACCACCGTTTCCTCCAACGAGCCGGTGTCAGTTTTTCTGTTCTATTCCGTTTCATGCGAGTTGTTAGTTGCAGCACGCAGCGTAATAAAAGGAGCCCTGGTGATCTCTTTGATTTGCTCGGTGGGGCTACTGGGGTAACAATCTTACCCTTGCGTGGTGGCCGTGGTGGCCCATGCCTTTAATCCCTGCACTCTTAACAGATTCTAGGGCATCGAGGTGTGACCCTATCTAAAACAAAGACTTCTGTCAACACGCTAGGTAGGCTCACTACTGCAAATTTATTATGGTGTTGAAGGGTGATCAGCTGCCTGTGTAGTCATTCTAACGACACTTTTCCTTACTTCACTCCGCCCGGTTAAAAAGAGAACACAAGGTCTTCTGACTTCTTACACTACTTAAAAGTTACTGTTGGTAATATAATAATAAATATGCTAATTGCCTCCCGACGATATCACATGGGATGACAGGTGGGATTAAAACTTCAACTTGTGAATATGAGGAAGTAAACGATATCCTTGAGATATCCTTGAGAACTGAGAGTATTGTTCTGAGAGGTCTTAATTACTATCTGGAAGTAATTTGCTTTCCCAAGTAGTCTCTATTGATTGAATCCTTTGGGTTTCCTGCCCACCAGTTACTGCACATTTGCCTACTTCTTTGCCTGTCTGCGCTATTTACTCTCCATGCAACGAATGTAGATAGCATATTTATTTTATTTATTACCCATGTTTAGAGCATAATAGAGTCCCTGTGCATGGTGAATACTCAATAATGAACTATTTTTTTTTAAAAGAAGAAACTTTAAGTAAACCGTCAGCATAGGAATATATTCCTAAATAGGCATAATAATGTACTATGATAGTAAAGATGTGAACTGGGCAGTGGTGGACCATGCCTTTAATCCTAGCACTTGGGAGGCAGAGGCAGGTGGATCTCTGTGAGTTCAAGGCCAGCCTGATCTACAGAGCTAGTTCCAGGACAATCAAAGCTGTTACACAGTGAAATTCTGTCGGGGGGGGGGGGGGGATGTGAACAAATTCAAGGAGATAAAGTTGCTAGCTTATGTAGAATCTGGGAAAAAAAAGCTTTATGTGGGATGTATTTTGAAAGAAAGTAGTCAGGCATGGTGGCTCACCTTGTTATCCCAGAGCTCAGGAGGCTGATGCTAAAGGATTGTTGAGAGTTCAAGGTCTCCCAGGGTTACATAGTACCAGTCAACCATGATTGCATAATGAGATTGTGTTCTCAAGAAACAAATGAGGTATTTTTCAAATATAGAGTAGTGCGATCCACTCCTCTGTACCAAAGACTCAGGTTTAGCAATTAATATTTTGCTAATGTTTCGTCCATCTCCTTCCTCCTACTCTCATACCTTTTCCCCCATTTTGGAACAGAATCTTATTAAACTATGTAGTTCAGCTTGGCCTTGAACTCATGTTCCTCCTGCCCCGTTCTGGGATTATAGGCAAGTACCATTGTGGCCAGCTTTAGAAAACACACAAACACACACACACACACACACACACACACACACACACCATTATCACTGAAGAGATTTGGAATGTTTTGGTATTATATGCTAAAAATCAGGGACAGCAAATATATTTTTTATAATATCACTGTGTAATTTACCACATCAATACTATAAAGCAAAAAAGAAATACCATTATTATTGTCTTAATAGATGCAGAAAAATAATAAAACTCACATACTTATAATTCAAACTCAATAAATCTGCCAGGCACTGGTTAATACTCAGAAATTAGAAGGGGAAAGCTTGTTAACTGGAAGAGTATCCATAAAAATATTAACAATTCTTATGGAGAAACATTACAAGTATTCCCTTAATTTTTTTTTTATTAGCTTTGTTAGCAGTTGGACATTGTAGGCAGTGTATGCTCAGTTTCCTTTCAGAATAATCACAGGGGCCTCTTCTTGTGTCCCTGTGTCCTTAACATCCACCATAGTAACGGATTTCAGGATAAGAGCATGCACTTGAAGAGAGTCAAATGGTGTTACCGCCTTTACTCAGTAGAGTAGTCTAAAATAACATTTGATTTGAGGCTAGTCCTTAGGAGGCATACTAGCATCTACTTTCTTCCTCTTGGAGGACTTTCCTCAGGAATGCTATCATCAGGAAGACATATAGGGAACTAATTTGACTAGCCTTTGATTAGTACCAGCTGCCTTGAACACAGCATATGAAATGAAGCATTGGTGTGGTGATATACTGTATACCCTAATAAAATTTGCTTGAGGATCAGAGGACAGAGCCAGCCACTAGATTAGACATAGATGCCAGGCAGTGGTGGCACACACCTTTAATCCTGTCACTCAGGAGGCAGAGATCCATCTGAATCTCTGTGAGTTCAAGGCCACACTGGGCTACATGAGAGAAACAGAGCCAGGCAGTGGTGGCACATACTGAGATCTCATGCCTTTGCTTGGGAAGCACATGTGCCTTTAATCCCAGGAAGTAATATGGCAGGGCAGAGAATGGTATATAAGGCATGAGGAAACAGGAACTCACTCTCTTTAGGCTGAGGATTTCATAGAGGTAAGAACTAATGGCTAGCTGCTCTGCTTCTCTGATCTATCAGCTTCCACCCTGGTATCTGCCTCTGGGTTTTTTTTTTTTTTTTAATTAAAAAATCATCTAAGATTTGGCCCAATTCTATGAGGGCCTGAGTTCAAGTATCCAACACCCATGTAAAAAGCCAGGTGTGGCCATGCACAGCTATAACCCAGCACTGTTTGAGGAAAGGAGTGGAGACAGGAGGATTGCTGAGGCTTGCTAGCCTGCAGTCCAGTACCAGGTTCACAGAGAGACTTTGTGTCAAAGGAAGAAGGTCAAGAATAATTGAGCATAATTGAGCAGGACACTCAGTATCTTCCTTTGGCCCCCATTTAAACTCTCTCTCTCTCTCTCTCTCTCTCTCTCTCTCTCTCTCTCTCTCTCAGAGCTGGAAAGATGGCTCTGTGGGTTAAGTTATTTGCCGCTAAGCCTGGCAATCTAAGTCCAGACCAAAGAACCCAAATGGTGAAAGGAGATAATCGACTCCATGTAACACAAATTGCTAAATGGTCTTATTAATGAAAAATCTTAACCAGATATTGGGGTGAAAGCTGAAAGATCAAAGGGATAGAACAAGCCAGCCACAAGTTCTTACCACTAGGAAATCCTCAGCCCAAGAGAGTTAATTCCTATATACTCATGCCTATATACCTTTCTGTGCCCTGCCATCTTACTTCCTCTCTCTGCCCAGCTATATCACTTCCTTTTTCTCTCCAGTTCTATCACTTCCTATCTGTCTGTACAAACCTCCAGACCTCTATGGTTAACTAATGTTGGGATTAATGGCCCTGTTCCCAGTGTGGCCTTGAACTCACAGAGATCCAGATGAATCTCTGCCTGCCAAATACTAGGATTAAAGGCATGTGCTCGACTGCCTGGCCTCTGTGTTTAATATATCTTCAAATTGCATCTTGTCAAGAAGGCTATGTTGCAAAAGTAATGGTGAAGCGAATAAGCAAAGTAGCAAGTCTGATACACAGGGATGAAAATATGATGAAGCCCATCACTTTGTATAATTAATTACCCATACACCCAACAACAGCAATTAATTTAATGGTAATGAGCCATTCTAACTGACACACTAATGAACAGAAGGTAAAAGAACTCCGTAACAGTGCACACAAAAAGAGCTTTAATTATTTTTATTAGTTTACACTTATCTAGCAAAAGCTGAGTATGTGCTATGGCCTGAGTGAAGGTCAGAGAACAACTTGTAGAGTTGTGGTGATATTTGATTTGTGCTCTAACAAATAAAGCTTGCCTGGGAGTCTGAGGACAAAGCCAGCCACCATATTAAACATAGACCAGGCAGTTGAGCACATGCCTTTAATCCTAGCATTTGGGAAGCAGAGATTCATCTGTTTTTCCTCCTTTTTTAGTATTCATACCAACTTTCTTAGAATGTGATTTACTTTGGTTTTATGTTAATATATAGCTCAATTTTTTTTCCTTTTTGATTGTGTTAAGACAGGGTCTCTAGGTAGCCTGGCTATCCTGGAACTCTGGATTGGATCCACTTTTCTCTACCTTCCAAATTCTGGGACTAATGGTGTGTATCACCACTCCTGGCTTAGCTCAGAATTTTAATGCTCTCTTCTGATACCTTTCAAATGCTACAGAGGTTGGAAAACTTGGAATGTGCCATGGATCTCATCACACCAGTGAGTCTGTACATGGTTAATTATCCAAAGGCTACTTCTATAACAAATTAAACATAAAGATGGGAAAGGGAGCTAAAATTGTTTTTTATTGCTAAGAGTAATGACTTCAAACAGACTTTTCCCCTCCACAGTGCTCTTACTTGTTGAGCCATCTCCATCCCAAGAAGGAGCTTCTTATAAAATAGATCTCTGGTTTTTAATAAACATTATCAGAACAGTGGGGGAAAACTTCACAGATGCTCCAAATAATCCATGGCCAGTATATGGAGAGCTATCTATATGTCCACTTTAAAATTGGAAACAGTGTTAAGGTGCATGTTTTTACCATGTGCAAATATGATCACATCCTGTGTGCTGTGATGTGAAAAAGATTTCAAAACTGCTACTGTTGTACCCAAAGCCCTCCAAACACCATCAAGAGACCAAATCTGTTGCAAAAGCAAAGAGTCTTTTTATTTTGCGTTAACTGGGGTTTCTCCATCTGTCTGATGCAGCAGCAGAGCAGGAGAGACCCTGAGTAGCAATGGGGCAGGGTTTTTAAACCAAGGAGGGTTTGGGGGTTCTACAGACTACATAGGAACAGACTCAGGATTGGTTTGTGCAAGTGGCAATCATGTTAGTAACTTTTAATTGGCTAGGGTTAGTTGGGGGTTAAAGTTATCCATTTTTGGGCCAGCCTGGACAGCCTAGGTTTTGTCCTTGAGCTGCCCTGGAAGCTGGCTGGCCTAGCACACACTGACTATGGGGGGCTGGCTCAGTGGCCCAGGCTTGGTGTGTCCTATTGTTCTGTCCCTGCTGGCAGGGGCATCAGTGATTAATTGTCTTTTGTTCATGGCCTTCCCAGAAACTGCTTGCTCAAGTCTCAGGAAACTGAACTTGAGGCCTGACCTCTGAGAGAAGACTGAGCAGCCTATAATGGCGTCTGCTTGTCCCTCTCACGACAAAGTGTGTAACCCAACAGTGAGTGTCCCAGATCTTTATGGAGAGTTCCATAAAGTGATGAGTTCCAGTGGTCAGCTTGACTGGATTAAGAAACCATGGGCATCGGTGAGTAAGAACACTGGGTATGTCTGTGAGGGTTTTTCCAGAAAGTATTAACTGAGCAAGTCTGCTGTGAATGTGAGCACCACCACCGAGGTGGATGAAAAAAGCCAGCTGAGCACAAGGTTTCCTTCTCCACTCCAGACCCACGCAGAGATGAACAAGCAGCCTCATGCTTCTGCCACCATGCTCTGCCTACAGCGTGGGCTGTACCCTCACCCTGCCCCCTCACCCCGTCAGCCAAAAGGAACCTTTCTTCCCTCAAGTTGTTTCTTGCCAGCGGCTGTTTTGTGCCACATGAAGAGTAGTTATAACACACCAAAGACGGTTAGTTAGGAGTGCCTCTCTGAACCAGTGTACATTCTGGAGAGTTCTTCTGTGTTCATTATCTATTCCTCATATAAACATCTCTTTGGTCCCACTTTCCAGAGTACTGGGATGACTAATGCGTATTACCACACCTGGCTTGATAATTATTTCTTTTAATTAATTAATCAATTAATTAATTATGTCCTCAGGACCTTTGGAAGAGTAGTCGGTACTCTTAACCTCTGAACCATCTCTCCAGCCCCCGATAACTCTCTTAAAACATTATTACTAAGTTAGAAAAAATCAAAACAAAACCAGAAACCAAAAGAAATTCATATGGCCAGAAAGGGGCTGGAGAGATGGCCCAGTGGTTAAGAGCCCTTGCTGCTCTTCCAGAGGGCCTGAGTTAGGTCCATAGCAACCACATCAGGCACCTCACAACAGCTGTAACTCCAGATCTGAGTCATCCAGCCCCCTTCTCTGGCCTCTGTGGGCACCCATTCACATGTACCATACAAAAAATTTTTATTGTTATGTTTTTGGCTTTTTGAGCCTGAGTTTCTCTGTGTAGCCCTGGCTGTCCTGGAACTTCCTCTGTAGACCAGACTGGCCTCAACTCAGATATCCATCTGCCTCTGCCTCCTGAGTGCTGGGATTAAAGGTGTGTGTCACCATGGCCTGGCTCAAAATAATTTTTTAAAAAATAAAAAAGGTCAACAAGTATACGGAAAAAATTCATGATTCTTAGCAATCAGGCATTGAGAGTCTTATCTCAACTCTAAGAAAAAAATCAAAACTTCATTGAGACATGTTTGTTGTTATTTATTTTTTTATTTTTTATTGTTTGTTTGTTTTTGAGTGAGTGAGTGAGTGTGTGTGTGTGTGTGTGTGTGTGTCTGTGTCTGTGTCTGTGTCTGTGTGTGTGTCTGTGTGTGTCGGGGGGAATCTGGAACTTGAACCTAAGGCCTGGTACATGCTACCCAGGCACACTACCACTAAGTTGAGTTCCTAGTCCTGATACTGTTAGGTATTTAGGAGGAGGAATTTTTGTACACTCACCCCCTCCACTGTCTGTGGTTTCATAGGGATTTTCTGGAACTCACCTCATTGACATGAACAGGTATATCTGGAAAAGTTTGTCATCCTAACTGTCACTTTGTTCTGGGGCTGCTGAAGGAGCCAGAGGCAAATGCCAAAACTAACAAAGCATATCCTCCTCATTCTGGTCAGCTGGGAGATCAGATATCAGGAGCTGTGGGTGCAAAGCAGAAATTAGCCATCAAATTATGACTCTTAGGGTCATATGACTCTTAGGGTACTGCATCTTCTAGTGGCAGCCCACGATAAAGGAAATGGAAATAGGAAACTGCTTGTCTGTCCTCACTCTCGTTGCCTGGTTCATCCGGCCTGTTGCTGAGATGTTCCTTCACTGATATTAGAACTTACTTCTTCAGGATTCCAACGTAGGCTCAAGACTGCAAGCTCTTTAGGAATTCCTCTACAGCCAGATTAGCACTGTTGAGACATCCAGCCTTGCGGACTGAACAACTACTGGATCATTGGCCTTTCTGTCAGGAGACAGCCATTGTTGGATTACCCTGACCACAGCCTGTTAGCCAGTTTGATAAATCCCATATACATGAAAATAAATTAGAAATTTGTAAAGTAATTAGGAGAAATGTCTTGGTATTTAAGAGCTCTTGGCAGAGCTGGGTAGATCTCTGTGAGTTTGAGGCTAGCCTGGTCTACAGAGCAAGATCCAGGACAGGCACCAAAACTACACAGAGAAACCCTGTCTAGAAAAACCAAAAGAAAAAGCTCTTGGCAGAGGACCCAGGCTTGTTTTCTAGTACCCACATGGTGGTTCACAACCATCCACAGTTCCAGTTTCAGAGGATGTAATGCTCTCTCTGCAGGCAGGCAGCAAATGCACGCATGCACCCTTGCGCGCATGCAAACACACACACACACACACACTTTCAGGTAAAACACATAAAATAAATAAATTGAATATAATTTTTAAGAATTTAAAAATAAAATATGGCTCTAAAGACGCACATCTGTCAGTGAGTGGACACACACGGGAGTGCATCTTGACACACAACTCCTTCTGAGTGCTGTCTTCAGGGTGCTGCTTGTGGATCCAGGCTACTGTGTCTTTCTAAATCTTCCCCTCCCCTCTTGTTGATGCAGTCTTACCAGTTTTAGCTGGCCTGGAACTTGGGACCTTGCCTCAGACTCCCAAGTGCTGGATTATAGGCACACATCACCACCATAGCCAGCTTATTTTATTATTACTGTATGTGTGTTATGTTCAGAACTTCCCTTCTATGTGGCAGCTTCTGAGTGTAACCAGGGGTTTTTAGTGACAAAGCCCAGACTTGACCAACCCAAAAAACTTCTTGGCAAACCATCCCAACATCCCAATCCTAGAGAAAAGTAATGTTGAAAAATCAAGAGAAAGACTCTAATGTGTCCTGGGTTGAGGAACAGATAAGAGGCTTCTTATGTTGCAGGTTCACCTTCGGGGTATAAGAACTTAGGTTTAAATAGAAGCAGCACTGGATCAGGAGCACGAGGCACACACAACTAGGCTCTCCTGGCCAGTGATTACAGATCTTTAACAAGAGTGGAACCAGATGTTATAAACAATTGCTAGCCCCAAGATACTCTCATCTTAGTGCTTTAGGCTCGAGGAGGAATGAGGTTAATGTATTAGCCATTTGTCTCATTACTTTGACAAAGTACCTGGCAGAATTAACTTATGGGAGTAAGGGTGTGTCTGACTCACAATTCCAGGGTACAGTCCATCCTGGTGGGGAAAGCATAGCAGCAGGAATGGGGGGCATCTGGTCACACCGCATCCACTGTCAGGAAGCAGAGAGGCATGGATGCTGGTGCTTGGCTGCTTCTTGTTTTTTATGCACCCCACAGTTAGGATGGGTCTTACCACCTCAATTAACCCAGATAATTAATCTGGATAATATTTCATGGACATGCCCAGAGTTTTGTCTCTATAGTCATTTTAAATCCCATAAAGTTGACAAGGTTAACCATCACAGATATCACTAGTTTCTGGACACTCTGAGTGGTTTACACCCCCACATGCAGAGGTCAGCAGATGAAGCAAGGCAGAGGAGACAGGTGAAGAATAAAGACAGATGCCAGGCTTCCATCCTGCTTTGGGCTACCTTGTAGTCTCCAAGAAGGGCCCAGTGCTTCCAGCCAAACACTGTCTTAAGTGCCTGTTACACGGGGTGTTGAAGGGAGCAGGCAAAGCACCATGGCCTGAGGACTGCCATTTTGACTTCAGACTCCTTTTTACCTGTAGGGGGAAATAAAGCTCAGGTTCCCAAGCCCCAGGGAAGCTGAGAACTTTCCAATGGCTGACCAACCTCCTCCCTAAACCATAAAAATAGTTGTTATGCATATTTACTTCTCTAGAAAAGTTATGTTCCTAACAACAGAAAGAACAAATTAATCTGATTGGTTGAACTAAAAGGCTTGTATTGTATGTTGGTTGCACACAAGAGAAGTTCCTAATCTTTGATTTCTGATTGGTGAAAATTGTAACTGTAACTTGACAACAAATGTTTGTGAATTTTGTGTTTATAAACTCCACTCTGCCTTGCTCCAGGCTGTCAGGAGAAACAAGGCTCCTGAGTCCTTGTCCTGCAGCCCTGATAGATCAGTGACCTGCTTATGTGGTGATTTATTAAAATCTTTGGAACTCATAAGTGTTCTCTCCTTCCTTGTGTTGCATATCAGGCTGCATGTAACAGTGTTTCTGTTAGCCTATGTCTTTTCAGAGTTTCACTGTCTTAGTCAGGGTTTCTGTTGTTGTGATGAAACACCATGACCAACGAGCAAGTTGGGGAGGAAAGAGTTTATTTGGCTTATACTTCCACATCACTGTTTATCACTGAAGGAAGTCAGGACAAGAACTCAGGCAGGACAGGAACCTGGTAGCAGCAGCCAATGCAGAGGCCATGGAGGGGTGCTGCTTACTGGCTTGATCTCCATGACCTGCTTAGCCTGATTTCTTATAGAACCCAGGACCATTAGCCCAGGGATGATACCACCACCATGGGCTGGGCCCTCCCCCATCTATCACTAATTCAGAAAATGCCTTACAGCCAGAGCTTTTGGAAGGATTTTCTCAAGTGAGGTTCCCTCATTTCAGAGAACTCCAGCTTATGTCAAGTTGATATAAAACTAGCCAGCCTGCTGTCGGTATATAAAATAAATGAAAAAATAATAATAAAAAAAAACCTAGCCAACATTCTCAACACCTCCCTTCCAGATGACATTTGCATATTCTTTCTTTTGTTTCCAGTTGCCTTTCCTGTTCACCCAATGAAAGTTCTGACCCTTCGCCTTTGATGCTGCATTTAGCCAGCATCCTTTCTTGGGTAGCTGACACACTGCCTCTGAGCCTGAGCTCCTGACCTTGAGTTTGCTGCACAAATTCGACGAGCTGGTGACATGAGGGCTTAAGGAAAGAAGTGAAGCCATCCAAAGACATAGGATGTGGGCCACAAAGTTCCCTCCATGACATCCTTGTGTTGCCTCCTCTCTGTTCTTGAATTCTACCCCCCCCCCCCCCTTTTTTTTTTTTTTTTTTTGGTTTTTCGAGACAGGGTTTCTCTGTAGCTTTGCACCTTTCCTGGAACTCACTTGGTAGATCAGCCTGGCCTTGAACTCACAGAGATCCACCTGGCTCTGCCTCCTGAGTGCTGGGGTTAAAGGCGTGTGCCACCACCACCCGGCTCCTCTCCTCCCTTTTAAAAACAGAGTGTCACTATGTAGTTTTGACTATCCTAGAACTCACTATGTAGAACAGCCTGGCCTTGAACTTACAGAGATCTGCCTGCTTCTGCCCACTGAATGCTGAGATTAAAGGTGTGCACCATCACATCGAGCTCTAGATTTCTCTTTTGATACCATGAACAACCCAATGCCCATTTCATTTTAACTTTAGACTTAAAGTGATTGTAATGGTTTTTTAATACTACCTGTGTAGATTAAAGTGTTAGAAACAATGAATAATCTCAATGGCCAAAGGAACACACAAACAAACCAAAAGTAACTTGGCAAGGTGAAGTGTTTATCTAATTATTCTTTATCAATAAAAAGTCGAGATTCAAATATTGGTGGTAAGAACTGTGGGAGGCCAGCTGAGAGACCGGTTCCCACATTTTACCCTAGAGTACTCTTGAGAAGAGACGGATGAGAGATTAAGATAGAAGGGTAGAGGGGAAAGAAACAGAAACTCAGGATAGCCTCGGGAGGGCCTGGATCCTTATCCACCGGCCCCTCCTGGCTCGTCTAAAGGGCTATTTATAGGAATGCCAAGGGGTGGAGCAAAAGACCTCCCCCAGCACAGCCAAGTGCAGACCCTTCCAATCACGTAGAAACCATGCACGTGGTCAATCAATCCTCTAATGTAGCTCTGCTGGGTAAAGCAAGCTCAGATCTCACTAAAAAACCTTTGTGGGCCTCTACAAAGAACCTGAATGATCAGAGAATTGGTGGAGAAGCAACCACTGACCTCCTCTCTCTCATTCCTCAATTCAGGAAGGCCTAGAATCTTTCTAAGCCCCACCCTACTACTTCCTGTGTCTTTCTATATGTCCTTGGTCCTCCAGAACCTCTATGGTTAATTTTGTTCAGCTAGTAGCTGGCTCCATCCTCTGATTCAAAGCAAACTTTATTGGCAATCTTGGTAGTGTCAGAGTACGATCAAAATATCCTACAACAGCAAGGCAAATCTTTTTTGTAAAAAGAGTATGCTAGACCCCAAACGAGGGTAGCAAGCACACTAGGGCCAACATGGCTCCTGTCTTTTATCGCTGATATAAGTGCTGACAAGACTTATCACATTGGTGGGAGCTTGATACACAGCCTGATACCTCCTATAACCTAACTAACTTCCACTAGAATGAACCCTCTAAAGCTTTCAACACTGTCGCTTGTACTAGGAGTGTCTGGGCTCCTGTTGCCCTTCATGTAGCTTTAATTAGATCTGTCTTCTGTCAGTATTTAAATTGGACTGTTGATCTGATGGTTTCCTCCCTAAAAATATACAACCCTTCATCTAAATAAAACATGACTCTTAAAAACAAAGTAGCAACCTTAGATCTCGTAAGGTCCTCCAAGACACAACCTGATGGTTGATGAGGCTCCAAGCAGGCTGAGCAGGAAACAATTTGGTTCTAAAGTGATCATTTTTTCCCCATTAATTTTAAATAGAATGAGATAAGAACCTTGAAAACTGGGCCTTTTTTGGCTGGTTTGTTTTTGTTTGGGAAGGGAGTGAGGAGAACAAAGGCAGCTAGGAAATAATTCGCATACCCTAATGCCACAGCTGCAAATTAAAAATTATCATAAAAATGTAAGATATTAGTCATTGGTTGTTTAGACTTAATAACATAGACTCACTTTTAAAATTGTATCTAGAGCTAGAAATGGTGGTGCATGCTTTTAATCCCAATACTTGGGAGGTGGGTGAGTTCCGAGAGTTTGGGGCCTGCCTGGTCTACAAGTTTCAGGCCAGTCAGGGCTCCATAGTGGGACCCCGTCTCAAGGGACAAAAAAGAACAAGAGAGAAGGAGAGACAGAGGCAGGACCAGCAGACAGAAATGGGTTGAGGTAACCTTAATTACCTCAAGACCTCATTAGCCTGTCTTTTTTAGGATCAGACTTACTCCAGTCCTTGAGGGTGCACCATATCAGGGAGTCCAGCTGGCCTTCCTACAGGGCTAAACACCATATGAAGTGTCTCTTGAGTGAAGGAGGTAACCCTCTCACCCATCATGTGAAAGAGGAGAGGATGGGCAGAGCAGGGGATAGAGGAGAGAGACTGGGAGGGGAAGGTGAGGGGGGAGGCTGCAGCCAGAATGTAAAATAAATAGACGAATAAAAAATAAAAAGAAACTAATCATGCTCCTAGATGTCCTGGGTGACTCTGAGTATAGTTTGTAGAAGGGTTAGAAACACGGGTTTGAACCTGGGCTAACTCATCCCCCAGCTGAGATTTTTGAGGCGGGTGAGCATAGGAGAAATTTAATATGCTGGAACCCCATTTGGTATTGGATTATGCAATCCCCTTGTAATAATGCACTTTGCAGTCCTGTTCTTTCTGTATGTCATATGCACACACACCCCTCTACAAATGATGTACCTAGTGATGTCAGAACCCCTCAACTGTGGTGGTATTGTGTTCCCCAAAATATTGTGCATTCTAATAAATTTATCTGGGGTCAGAGAACAGAACAGCCACTAGATACAGAGGCTAGAAAATGGTGGCACTCATGCCTTTAATCCAAGCATTCCAGAGACAGAAATCCCTCTGGATCTCTGTGAGTTCAAGGCCACACTGGAAACAGGCATGGTGGTACACGACTTTAATGCCAAGAAGTGAGCCTTTAATCCCAGGGAGTGATGGCAAAACCAGAAAGATATATAAGGCGTGAAGACCAGAAACTAGAAGCATTTGGCTGGTTAAGCTTTTAGGCTTCTAGCAGTAGTTCAGCTGACATCCATTCGGATATGAGGACTCAGAGGCTTCCAATCTGAGGAAACAGGATCAGCTGAGGAACTGGCAAGGTGAGGAAGCTGTGGCTTGTTCTGTTTCTCTGATCTTCCAGCATTCACCCCAATAACTGGCCTCAGGTTTGATTTCTTTTTCTTTCTTTCTTTTTTTTTTTTTTTTTAAACCGGAGCTGAGGACCAAACCTAGGGCCTTGTGCTTGCTTAGCAAGCACTCTACCACTGAGCTAAATCCCCACCCCCTGATTTTATTTAATAAGACTCTAATAGATTCATGCTACACTCAACTCCCACCCATTCTGCATGTGCTTCATGTACTCCCATCTCTGAACAAGGGCATAAGTTTTCTCACCCCTGGTAAAGATCAAATTTAGATAATTTCTGCTCAGTTGTACTCCCAAAGCATCTGGTTGTGAAGAATAGAAGGGCCAATCTGACCTGAACTGGTTTTGGGTGCATGCACTGTAAAGCAACCTTTTAAGGAGAAGCCCATATTTGCCATCTTATGCCTATGCATTATTGGGCATGCACATGCTTAAACTCAGGTGCATTATGGGAAGAAACATGAACAATAAGAAATGATTGAATATGTGACCAATCAAAATAGAGAATCATCTAAATTACCTCCCTTAGTAACCAGCCCCTTTGTGCTGGCTAGTTTTTATGTCAATTTGACATGATCCAGTGTCTTCTGAGAGGAGAGAAATGCAATTGAGAAAATGCCTCCATAAGATCAAGCTGCAGGCAAAGCTGTTGGACATTTTCTTAATTAGTGATTGATGTGGGAGGTTCTACCCTTGGTCTAGTGGTCCGTGGTTCTATAAGAAAGCAGGTTGAAAAAGCCATAAGGAGAAAGCCAGTAAGCAGTACTCCTTCATGGCCTCTGCCTCCAGGGTCCTGCCTTCAGGTTCCTGCCTTGTTTGGATTTCTGCCCTGATTCCTTCAATGACAGACCATGATGTGGAAGAGTAAGTCAAATAAATCCTTTTTTTCCCCAAAGTTGTTTATGGCTATGAAGTTTCATCACATCAACAGAAACCCCAAGACATTCTCCTTCTCTTGAACTCCATAAAAGGAATCATTAAACAAGAATTAGGTTCCTTGAGGGATGGCTCAGTGGTTAAGAGCACTGGCTGCTCTTCCAGAGGACCTGGGTTCAATTCCTAGCACCCACATGGTAGCTCACAATTGTCTATAACTCCAGTTCCAGGGGATTTGACACATTCATACCAATGCACATAATAAAGTTAAATAAATTATATATATACAAAATTAGGTCCCTTAAGTACTCTTACTTGTGTGGACCACTGTCAGTCTTGATAGTAAATCCCCCTATAACCTGCTCTATAACTTTGTTTTGAATGAAGTATCTTCTTTGGTAAATCTCTGTGCTTCACGGCTATAGCTCTGCCCTCCTGTGTGCTGGCAGATGGAGCCATCTGTGTCTAGGTAGAGTTCATAACTGTAGCCTCAGCATGAGCCTGACCACTGCTGTGGCAAATTAGGAGTCAGGGGTACAATAAACCCTGAGGCAAAAGGAGGGGAGTGAAGCACCTCCAAATCAGTGCTGACAGATGTTGTCAGGGCTCACAACAGAGCTCCAGGAGGAGAGCCCCACAATCAAATGAAAGTTTAAAAAGAAAAACAAAGGCGCCTGGGTGAAGATAGAGCCATTTTAAAGACATAAACAGCTGAGGTAGCCCATCCATCTTAGGTGCCTTTGATGGGTGTGGTGGTTTGAATAGGAATGGCCCCCACAGACTCATGTGTTTGAATGCTTGGCCCATTGGAAAGTGACACTATTAGGAGGTGTGGCCTTGTTGGAGTAGGTGTGGCATTATTGGAGGAAGTGTGTCACTGTGGAGGTGGGCTTTGAGGTCTCAGAAGCTCTAGTCAGTTCTTTCTGTGATGCCTGGGGGTCAAGATGCAGGACTCCTTCTCCAGCACCATGTCTACCATGTCTCCTGCCATAACAATAATGGACTAAACCTCTGAACTGTAAGCCAGCCCTGGTTAAATGTTCTCCTTTATAAGAGTTGCCGTGGTCATGGTGTCTCTTCACAGCAATATAACCCTAAATAAGACAATGGACAATATAGAAAGGGAAAATATCTTCAAATGAGATGGATTTGAACGGAACTTCTCAAACTAAAAACCATGATGACCAGAGTTTCAGATCTAGGGCTCATTCCTCTTATAAGAAGAAAATGAATCAAGGGAGGAAGAAAGGTAGCGAAATTCACTGTCATCATTGCCCTTGGCCTCAGGGTCCATGTCAAGCATGTCAGAAGTGGTTGACTTGCCTCCAACACATCTTCAGCAACACGTAGAGGACACAGCCCTCCTCAGTGGAGGGTGATTTCCAATAATCCCGGGTTGCATTTGACTTCATTAAATAGAGATGTAAAATATTATCTTTTGAAATGCTGGATTCCTTCCATTCTCATTCTGATAAAGGCAAGCTAGTGACTGCTCAGTCTCTCTCTCTCTCTCTCTCTCTCTCTCTCTCTCTCTCTCTGGTTTTACAAGACAGGGTTTCTCTGTGTAGCTTTGTGCCTTTCCTGGAACTCACTTGGTAGCCCAGGCTGGCCTTGAACTCACAGAGATCCGCCTGCCTCTGCCTCCCGAGTGTTGGGATTAAAGGCGTGTGCCACCACCGCCCAGCCTTAGTCTCTTTCTAATTTCGAAGTTTTTGGTTCAGAGAATGATCTTTTTGGCTTTGAATCAGTGAATTTATTAAGTATATAGCAAGTCAAAGTAAAATTATAAATAGCAAATAGATGATAGATAGACAGATAGATGATAGATAGACAGACAGGTAGACAGATAGATAAATAGCAAAACACTGTCAACTCAGGCATTCAAAACACCCTACAGGAATCACTGGGGGCCCTTAAGGCAGCAAGCTGGAGTTCCCAACAGAGTCCCAGAGTGAAGTGATTCCTAGGGTGAGGCTTCCAAGTAAAAGAACAAATAGCAGCTGATAAGGATGACGTCATCACGTTGGGTGCTCACAACATCCAGGCGAGGAGGCTGAGGCCTTTCTTGGAATTCCTAACTGAGCTTTCACTCCGTGGCTGAACTTCCAGTTCCTTCTCTGCTGTAGGCACTTTTACATCATGGATAAACAATAGCAACTTCTGTTGGGAATGGCTCCCCTCCAGCTGTTCACAAGGGCACACTTTGAATTCGCAGGCTGTTTGCTGTTGTTTCTTTTTGTCACAGAGTTAGGAGGACAGCTCATCCCTGTGCTTGGGGGACATTGCGTGAAATATACTTGGGTCTGAAATGGGAGAGGTGTAGCTCCACTTCCAGAGCTTCCCTCCCCATTTCTCTCCCCCTGCCCGCCTCTCTTTTTAGTTCATTGATATTATTATTGTATATGTATATACTATTTTCAAAGCTTTATACAAAGTTTTGTATACAAGCCAGCCTGATATACAGAGCAAGTTCCAGGACAGCCAGGGCTACACAGAGAAACCCTCTCTCAAAAAACCAAAAACCAAACCAAAACAAAACAAAACAAAATACTCCTGGTGGTGGTGCTGGTGGTGCTGGTGGTGCTGCTGCTCGCCTTTGATACCAGCACTCAGGAGGCAGAGGTAGGCAGATCTCTATGGACAGGTTCCGGGCCAGCCTAGGCTACAGAGCTAGTTCCAGGACAGCCAGGGCTACACAGAGAAACCCTGTCTCAAAAAACAAAACAAAACAAACAAACAAATCATAGAAGAAACTTTCCCTAACCTAAGGAAGGAGATGCCTATCAAAGTATAAGAAGTATACACCAAAATAGATTGGACCACAAAAGGACGTCACTTTGGCACATAGTAATCAAAATACTAAATATAAAGAACAAAGAAAGAATATTAAAAGCTGCAAGTGAGAAAGAACAAGTATATAAAAGCATACCTATTAGAATCATACCTGATTTTTCAATAGAGACTCTAAAAGCCGGAAGTGCCTGGACAGATGTCCTGAAGACCTGAGACCACAAATTTCAGCCCAGGCTACTTGCTGTACCCAGTAAAACTTTCAATCACCATAGATGGAGTAAATAAGACATTCTATAAATAAACCAAATGTAAGCAATATCTATCTACAAATCCTACGGAAGGTGCTAGAAGGTAAATGCCAGCCTAGAAAGGTCAACTACATCTAAGAAAACACAGGGAATAAATAATTCCACACCAGCAAAGTAAAAATGGGGGTGGGGGAAGCATACTCATCTACCCACCACCACCACCACCAACAAAATAACAGGAATAAACAATCATTGGTCGTTGATATTGCTCAACATCAACAGTCTTAATTTCCAAATAAAATGATACAGACTAACACAATGGATGTGAAAACAGGATCCATCCTTCTGCTGCATCCATTAAACACAACTTAACATCAAGGATAGACATCACCTCAGGTTTAAGTGTTGGAAAAAAATATTCTAAGCAAATGGACCTAAGAAGCTGATGTAGCCATTTTAATATCTGACAAAACAGACTTCAAACCAAAACTAATAAGAAGAGATAGCAAAGGAAAAAAAAATCCACCAAGAGGACATTGCAATTACTAACATCTACAACCCAAACACAAGGGCACCCATGTTTGTAAAATGAACACTTCTACATCTTAAATCACATGTTGACCCTCACACAGTGATCGTGGGAAATGTCAATACCCCACTCTCACCATAAGACAGGCCATCCAGTCAAAGACTAAGTAGAAAAATGCTGGATAACTGATGTTGTAACCAAATGGACCCAACAGATATTTACAGAGCTAGCTTCCCAGTGAGCTTAGACAACACACGACAAACCAGCATAATGAATATATCAGTTATCAATATGCTTAGCCAATGTTACTGCAGTGGCTTGCAAATGGTTTCTGTTAGTTCTTAGGTAGCACTGTTCACCGTTCAAGAAAAGCCAGGAGGCACAACAAAACCCACTATACAAGTTTATTAAAGGGGGGCTGGAGAGATGGCTCAGAGGTTAAGAGCGTTGCTTGCTCTTCCAAAGGTCCTAAGTTCAATTCCCAGCAACCACATGGAGGCTCACAACCATCTGGTGCCCTCTTCTGGCCTGTGGGGATATGTGCAGACAGAACACTGTATACATAATAAATAAATCTTTTTTTTTTTTTTTTTTAAAGAGTTTATTAAGGGAAGAGAACAGAAGGGGGTTCTTAGACCTATTGAAAGATTATGCAGGAAGAGAGGGGAGGAGTATGTGGGGACCCGAATTTAAGGAATTCCCCCCCCCCACGCAAATATGGGCTTATGGTAGCTACACCACGCATGCGCATAGATTACATGATCATGCTGCTTGCAAATTGCAAATTACGTAGGATATAAGGCCCTGAGATGACTGTTTTGCCAGCACTTGCCTGGTCATAGAGGAGTGGCTAGGAATTCTGTCAGTTTCTGTCCAACTTCAAGGAGAAATAGAAGTGCTAAATTTTTTTTCTTTTGAAAATAGATTTTTTTTTTTTTAATTAGGAAGATGTAAAAAAAAAACCACTTATTTTTAGGAGTTCAAGTGACTTCACGTAGGAAGTTTCTAACTACCATCAATGAATCATGAGTGTGGTATTTGTAACACTTTATTTCTGTAATGACATTTAGAATTGAAACATTACCTGTGAAGCAATACAATCTTTCTTTCTTAAAAAAAATGTGTTTAAATAATGAAGGGCACCTCCACACAGCGGGGGTGGCAGGGGGCGCTCCCTCCTGAACCTGGGGTTAGGCACAAACCACACAGAACACCTGTTTTCACAGAGAGATCCTTTATTAAGTGGGAAGAAAAGTTCAAGTGGCTGCTTTCTGACTCAGGCAGAAAAACAGCAGCCAATGACCTTGCAGGTGTCATTTTTAAGGGAAGAGGGGAGGTCTGGGTTAGAATGGGCTAGGATGTGGTGGTAGGGGAGATGGGGTGAGGGAGAAGGGAAGGGGACAAAAGAAAGCAGGCAGGGGGTTTGTCTCAGAGGGACAAAGGACTGCTCTGGATAGAGCGGAGACAGATGTGGCACATGGGCAAATGGCAGTTTATAAAGATAAAATGGGATGAGGTGTTTAATTTTTGTTTGTTGGTTGGTTTGTCCTGGAACTAGCTCTGTAGACCAGGCTGGCCTCGAACTCACAGACATCTGCCTGCCTCTGCCTTCCGAGGGCTGGGATCAAAGGCATGCACCACCACCACCCTGCAAGGTATTTAATTTTAATTGGGCATATTGATTAGTGAGCCAAAAGGGGGTTCTGATTGCTGGACTGTCATAGCTGGACCTTGGTAGTCAGCCTCAGGAGGAGGAAGTGGCCAAATAAGGGCTGCCTTTAGGAATGTAATCTAAGCAAGGCCAACAGAGTGGGGGAGAGCCTGCCACAGCCATGCTCACCACATTCAAGCTGGCCAGAGTCCCTTCAGATAAGTTCTGTGTAACTCTGGCTAGCCTTGAACTCACAGACATTCATCTGCCTCTCTTGAGTGCTGGGATTAAAGGCGTAATCCTTTCTTTTAAACAATGTGTTGCAAATATAAATGTGTATGCTAAGATAGGTCTATTCTGTGAGTTCTGCTTTTTTTCCCCCTCAGAGGGGCAAAGGATGATTTGCAAGTTTTAATTCTCTGCTTCAAAATCATTCCAGAAGGTAATTCTAGAAAATATATACAAGTTAATGGTAATTTGACTAACTGCCTTGATTTAAATCTTGTTGAGGGTGAGGACTAGTAGAAATTTGAGTTCTGGGGAGTTGAATTAGTTATTTTTGGTTGTTTTTTCGAGACAGGATTTCTCTGCTTAACAGCCCTGGCTGTCCTGGAACTCGATTTGTAGACCAGGCTGGCCTTGAACTCACCGGGATCCACCTGCCTCTGCCTCCTGGATGCTGGGATTAAAGGCATGTGTGACCACACGCCGTTAATTACTTTTCTTTTCTTTTTTAAATTTATTTATTTTTATGTGCATTGGTGTTTCGCCTGCATGTATGTCCAAGTGAGGATGCTAGGTCACCTGGAACTGGAGCTACAGACAGTTGTGAGCTGCCATATGGGTGCTGGGAATTGAACCTGGGTACTTTGGAAGAACAATCAAGCTCTTAACCACTGAGCCATCTCTCCAGCACCTCCCCTGCCCCTGCAATTAGTTACTTTTCTTAAGGCTGTGACCAAATCCTGACAAGAAGCAACTTAAGGGAGGAAGGAAAGGTCCTTGGTGTGTGTGTATGTGGGGGGGATTCATGGTACTCAGTTCACTTTCTTCTTTTTTCTTTTATTCCGTCCAAGGCTCCAGCCTTTGGGTTGGTCCCACACAGTGTAGTGTGGGCCTTTCCTCACAGTTAGTCCTCTCTGAAACACCCTCACAGGCCGATCCAGAGGTGTGCATCAGTCTCCTAGGTGATTCTAAATCCAGTCACAATGACCATGAGGATCACCCCATCCATCACTGGATGAACAGATTAATGGACTTCTTTCTTTTCTTCTTCTTTCTCCTCCTCCTCCTCATTCTTAAAAACAAAACAAAACAAAACAAAACAAAAAACTTCTATTTATTTTTAATTAGATGTATGTGTGTGTTTGGAGTAGTATGTATGTACTAGTATAGGTCCTGGTAGAGGCCAAAAAAAAAATGGATGTTAGAGTCCCTGGAGAAGAAGTTGTCAGCCACTTGATGTGGGGAATTGAACCTGGGTCCTCTGCCAGAGCAGTCTATGCGCTCAACTGCTGAGCTACTCCACAGCCCAGTGGATGCCTTTTTGTATGAGTTCTTCTCTGCTGGGACTGGATAGCCTTCCTGCTTGATGTGTTGTTATAAAGGGAGTCTGGCTTCCCTTAGCTCTTTCTGTGTTCCTCTCTGCACGTGGCCATTGCTGGAGTATGCGGGTGAGCATGCAAGGGTCAGAGCAGCTGCCCAGTGTTAGTTCCTTCCTTCTCTTGTTGCTGAGGCAAGTGGTTGAAGGAAGGAAGTGTTGAAATGGTTCACAAGAGAACATTGGGAAGTTGCCAGGGTAGGGGCTTGAAATGACTGGTCACATTGTATCCACAGTCAGGAAGCAGAGAGAAAAAGAAAAACTTGTGCTCAGCTCTCTGTCTCCTTTTCATTTAGTCCAAGACCTCAGCCTATGGCTGCTGTGGATGATTCATTTGTAAATAAAACACTGATTGGTCAGTAGCCAGGCAGGAAGTATAGGCAAGACTAACAGAGAAGAGAATTGGGAGAAGAGGGAGGAGGAGGACAAGGAAGATGTAAGGTACCAGTAAGCCACAAGCCATGTGGCAAAGCATAGATTAATAGAAATGGGCTGAATATAAGAGTACAATAGTAGGTTTGATCTAATGGCCAAGCAGTTTAAATAATATAAGCGTCTATGTGTTTATTTTATAAGTGGGTTGTCAGACTAACAGGGCTTGGTGGGGGCTGGAGAGAAGGTCTCCAGCTACATATGGCAGGGTACTGCCCATGTTTGTATTGGGTTTTCCCACCTCCCTTCACCCAGTCTAGAAGCTCATCCCCAGAAGTGTTGGGGATGTGTTCCCTTAGTGAGTCTAGAGCCTGTCAACTTGACAAGATAAATTTACCCTCAAAGCAGAGGCTCTCCTTCAGTGTGGCCTTTGAACCTGTGTACCAGCAAGGAGCATCCAGGAAGGAAGAATGGGAGCTAGGTTACCAGGACCAGAGTGCTTGGTGAAGGGTTGAGTTCTGAAATAGGAAGAAGCGTCTCGGGTATGAAACAGGCTGGTAGCCTGATGTGATTGACCTTTAATATGCAGAGCCGAGTGGCTTTTGTTCCTTTGTGGCACCACTGTTACACATGAGGGACACAGATGACTTTAGGTCATACTGTTTCCTTTGACATGGCCACAGCAAACCATAGCAAATCCATTGCTGTTATAGAAATGATAGGATAATAAGGTAGATTATTGAATCTACCTTTAAACCAAAAAAGCAACTAGTAGTTTTAAATATTTTACATTGATATGGATTTTTGTGTATTGATACAAATTTAAGGTTATTTTGGTTAGATCATACTGTACATATATGTCTACTCTTGTTCAAGGTATTGTACTTATATGCCTCATCTAACAATGTAATATAAATTTCTAGTCCTTGAAAGTTATTATTACAAACTATAATAATAATGCATAATAAACAAATATATATATATATATATATA
Organism: Onychomys torridus; assembly: GCF_903995425.1. Lineage (NCBI taxonomy): Eukaryota > Metazoa > Chordata > Mammalia > Rodentia > Cricetidae > Onychomys > Onychomys torridus. Next base: position 124,234,155 of record NC_050447.1, on the reverse strand, counting down.
TATATATATATATATATATAATGCAGGTTAGTAGTCACTTTTAAAGTCAAACTTGTAGTCATATTAGGTATGTTTTCAAGGTCAAACCGATATTTTTTAGATAGACAAGTAGCCTTCAAACACTTCAGAGATCTACAGAATGTGGCATTTAATAGCAAAAGCTTTTTTCCTTCCTTCCTTCCTTTCTTCCTTCCTTCCTTCCTTTCTTTTTTATGAGAATGAGACACGTCTGCTCCTGGCAGCATTAATTTACTTCAGAGAAGATGCTGGGCATCGAAGAAACTCCATATGGAGTTTACTTTCTTTGTGGCAAAAGTTAGCCATTAGGCAAGAAACTGCCCTTGCCTTGACCTCTGACAGTATGCTGTCCAAACTGGACAAGCAGGAGAGAAAAGAAAGTGCGGCAGAACTTTGCCAAGACAAGGTGGGACAGTCCTTCAAAAATCCTGCTTCACAGAAAAGTCTGTCAGATATGCTAGGCCTGTAGGCCAAGGATGGATGCCCCAACGTTGCAGAGGAACCTTGGGTGACTGTCCAGGCAGCCAGCTGTTTCTGTCATGTCTTATTTTTGGAAGTCATTTTCTTTACAGTTCTTGTTTACTCAGGTAATATTATATCTTCTCAAGTCTCTGATGGAGCTGAAGACTTTATAGTTTTAGTTTTCCTTTTTAACAAATTCAGAAAAGACACTCACAAAAAAGGTGTAAAGTGTATAAGGTTGAGAGAAGTCAAAAGATAGTTTTGGGTGGGTAATGCAAGTTAGGCTAGAAAGTGAATTAGGTACAACACTTCGGACTCACCAAAGGATAGATAGGATAGATAATGGAGTATTTTCTCTGAATCTGTCAAATGCTAATGAACTAGACATTGTTAATGTAATTATTGTCTGTATATTTGTATATAGTTATTGTACTTATTGTATATAGTTTTTCTATGTTAGTTAAAACCTTCACTTTTTAGACAAAAAGGGGGAAATGTATGGTATTTTGTTTGTGTTCTGACAAATAAAGCTTGCCTGGAGATCAAAGGGCAGAGCTAGCTACTAGTTAACCATAGAGGCCAGGCAATGGTGGTACACACCTTTAATCCCAGCACTTGGAGGAGGAAGCAGGAAGATCAAGAGTTCAAGGCCATCCTGGGCTACATGAGATTGAACCAGTCTAAAAGAGATACAGAACTTGGAGGTGGTACATGCCTTTAATCCCAGCACTAGGGAGGTGGAGACAGGAATATAAGGTGGGTAGAGATAGGATCTTGGTGCCCATTCAGACTGAGGATTGGTAGAGACAGCATTTTCCCCATTCGGTCTGAGTATTCATAAAGGTAAGAAGTTTCTAGTAGCTGCTGCTCTGCTTCTCTGATCTTTCAGCTTTCACCCTTGATATCTGACTCTGGGTTTTTATTGTTAAGACTAATTAGGATCACATTTTACAAAGTCTTAAAAATAAACAATAATCTTTGCAAGAAAAACAAAATTTAGGTGGGGGTTTGGAGGTATAGGATCATGAAGAATAGTGTTGGGCAGGTTGGGGGCAGGACAGACAAGGGAGAATAATGAAAGAGATATCTTGTTGGGAGGACATTTTGGGGTTAGGGAGAAACCTGGTGCAATGAAAACTCCCTGGAATCCACAAGGATGACCCCAGCTAAGACTCATAGCTATAGTGGAGAGGGTACCCAAACTGGCCATCTATTGTAATCAGATTGGTGACTATCCTAACTGTCATCAGAGAACATTCATCCAGTAACTGATGGAAACAGATGCAGAGATCCGCAGCCAAGCACTGGGCCAAACTCTGGGAGTCCTGTTGAAGAGAGAGAGGAAAGATTGTACAAGTCAAGAGGGTCAAGGTCATGACAGGGGTACTCACAGAGACAACTGACCTGAGCTCCTTGGAGCTCATGAACTTTGGACCAACAGTTAGGGAGCTGCATGGTTCCAACCTAGGCCCTCTGCATGTGTATGGCAGTTTTGTAGCTTTGTCTATTTGTAGGGCTCCTAACAATGGGATCAGGATCTATCATTGGCACTTGAGCTGGCTTTTAGGAACCCAATCCCCAAGCTGGGTTGCTTTGCCCAACCTTGGTGCAGGGGGAGGATCTTGGTCCTGACTCAACTTGATGTGCCATGCTTTTTGACTCCTATGGGAGGCCTGTCCCTTTCTGAATGGAGATGGAGGAGTGGGTTGGGGGTGTAGAAAAGTGGTGGGGGGAGGGAATGTGAGGAGAGGAGGGAAGGGAAATGATGGTCAGTATGTAAACTAAATGAAAAAAAATTAATAAAAAAAAGAAAACCAAAATGTACTAGTGGATGTTTACAATTATCGGTAACAGCGTTTAAATCATGTTCCTTGGATCCTTTGAGTAAGACCTAGTCAGAGTCAGGTGACATTTAAGGACAAAGACAGCAACACTATCCTAAAGCCTTATATAAAATGTGTTTGGGATGAAATATTGATCTTCAGCCACCCATCTTCTGCAAGCCTGAAAATAGCCACAAGAGGGTGTAGTGCTCCTAATGTTTATCAACAGCCAACTTTAGAAATAGGACAGCCCATCCTTTCCTCCCTCCTCCTCCCTCCCCCCTTCTCTCTTTCCCTTCCCTCCCTCCTCCTCCCTCTCCCCCTCTCTTCCCCTTCCCTCCCTCCTCCTTCCTTTCCCCCTCTCTCTTTCCCTTCCCTCCCTCCTTCTTCTGAAGGGTGGACTAATCCCTAGTAGCAGTCCCTCTCTGCATCAGATTCCAACCCATCAAACGTGTGGCTCACAAGATTCCTAATGGCTTAGCCACGAGGAGAGCCTGCTGGCCTGAGCCAGCACTGGCATCACTGGCTAAGGATGCTGGTGACAGAAGATAACTCTGCTAGACAGGTAGCAGAGGATCATGAGTTATCCGGTGCATTGGCTTGTCTCACTAACAGCTTTTCTTTTTTTCTTTTTTCTTTTTTTTGGTTTTTCGAGACAGGTTTTTCTGTGTACCTTTGTGCTTTTCCTAGATCTCACTCTGTAGACCAGGCTGGCCTTGAGCTCACAAAGATCCGCCTGCCTCTGCCTCCCGAGTGCTGGGATTAAAGGTGTGCACCACCACAGCCGGCACTAACAGCTTTTAAAGTAGCAAATAAAGTACTGCAAACATAGCCAACAGGCTGAAAAATAGAAAAATGAGAAGGTATGTTTTTTCACATAGCATCAAAGATACTAGGAAATTGTGTGTTCTTCCTCAGAATAAGCACTATTAAAATATTGAATTATGTGCATTTAATATCAATATCCAACAAAGGATAACATAGTTTTGACTTGTTAATACATCATAATTAGATGTATTCCAGAATTTTAGTGGCTCAGTAAGCAACTAATCCACAGGACTTAAGCTAACAGAATGTCTGTTCACTTTGGGGTGTGTGTGTGTGTGTGTGTGTGTGTGTGTGTGTGTGTGTGTGTATGTCTGCCTGTGTGTGAGCATGCAGGTTCATGCTTGTTATTTCAGGATAAGTATAAAGTCTTTAGTTTCCTGGACAAAAAGAAGGAATTGTGTTTTGTTTCATTTTGTTTGAGGTTCAGGCTCATGCTAACCCAAACTAGTCTGAAACTGTCTGTGTGTGGTCCAGACTGGTCTTGAACTCATGATCCTCCTGCCTTAGCTGCCCAGTTGCTGGGCTTGTAGGCATGTACCTCGACTCCCCACTAAGAAAAATCTCCCTGTTTGATTTTTTTTAAACAAATAGATCCTATAAATTATGTGTGTGTGTGTGTGTGTGTGTGTGAAATTTAAAACAAAAACAATGAGAGCTGAGGAAGAATATCAAGGCAAAAGTAAAAAGTAGTCATTCATTTCGTGACTCACAAACCAGGACATGGATAAGTACTGCCAACGTGGGCAGAGCAGGCACTGGAGGTCTTAGCATCCCACAGACACACTGATTTTGGCAACCACCCATCGAAGTAGATGCCTTTGTGGGAGGCTGGGAGTTCATCAGAGAGACTCCAACTCCTCATTAGAGTAAGAAAAAAAAAAAGGAGCAAGCATATCAGAGGGGGAGAACAAGCAGGTTCACTGTCTCATAGACCTGCCTCCAACTGCACAACTCAGTGACAAGAGCCTCCTTCAGTCATGACTTCTCCTCAAGGGAAAATAAGAGCATAATAAGTGCCTGGCTCCCAACCATGTGGGAGTCCAAGAGACCCAGTTCTTTTGATGGCCTCTTCAAACATGTGGGGTTAGCTAGGAACAGGGGAAAGGGGTGGGGTTCATAGCAACTGGGTCATGGAACTCCACAAAGGTTGATGGGTTTTACAGCCACATTGGAAGCTCTGTCAAGAGGCCCGGGCATACACCTCCTAGAACGCATCACCTGCAGATGCTCCTGCCCAAAGCCTATGTGGGCCCTGGCAACTCTGCATGTACCCCAATAGCTACTGTTCTAGGTATGCTCTTATAAACTAATACTGATAGTCAACTTGGCAGGACCTAGCATCACCTAGAAGGTGAGCTCCTGGGCATGCTGATGAGGTACTATGTACATTAGTTATCCTCTGGGTGTATCTTTGAGGGATTGCCTAGATTAGGTTAACTGAGGTAATAAGACTCACCCTGAATATGTGTGACATTTTCTCCGAGGCTAGGATTCTAGACTTAAAAAAGGAGAAAGTGAGGAGAGGAGAGCACCATCATTCATCTCTCTCTGCTTCCGGACTGTCACTGCTATGTGACCAGCTGCCTGACACACCTGTCGCTATGCTTTCTGCACTATGATGAACCAAACTGTAAGCAAGAATAAACCCTCCTTAAAGTTTTTCTGTTAGCTTAGCAGCTGCACATTGATCTACTGATATTTTAATTATTGTCTGAGGCCTCAAGGCCTCACAGCCCCAAGCTCCCTCTCCCCCATCTCTCAGGCTGCAGCCCATTGGGGCTTCTGGTCCCAAGGCCCTGGCTCTACCATGGCTATGATATGCAGGTTTAAATAAAGTCTCTATCATTCTATTTATCAGTAAGACTCAGGAGTCAAAGGCTGGGGTGAAAAACCTATCTCAGAGAGGTTGAGTAGCAACTAGCTGACCTTGGTTTTTGGCCAAAGACTGCAAGAGATGAGTTTTTTCCCTTATCCCAGAGCCCCCCTCCCTGCAAAAAAAGTGCCAAACTCAAGTGTCTGTCCTTTTCCTTTCTGTGCATCATCTCTATCCAAACTGCTGCCTTTTCTGCTGCAAGCCACAATAATAAGTAGGATTTCAGCTAATTATGATAAGCTAATACCTGGAAGAAGCCAAGGGCCTTCCAGAGACCAAGCCAAGCTCAAGGAGTCTTGGAGATACTGGCCTTTGATTATGAACCATTTTCCTGCAATGATATTTCTTGCTTGCTATTGTAGTTTTTCATTCAATTCCTTCTCTAAGAAGAGTGTGTTGATCATTATTGGGCACTATTTCCCCTCTACTAAAGGAATATTTAGATAACCTTCTGTGCTAATAGCCAGAACCCTAGTTTCAAGCCTCCCTGTAATAATTGTAATTACTGTCATTAGCAGCATCAGGTCTGGACCATCCCTGGACAGATGAAAGTATCTTATCAAAGATACCTCTGTACTCCAAGAACAGACCTAAGCATCCAGACTGTCTGTTTGGGAAGGCCTGGCGGATGTGCTAATTAAGCCTGGCTTTCTCCCTTTTCAAAGTCTTATCTCTAGTTTTAGATCTACCTTTAAGTATTAACTCAGAACTAAAGGATTTCTATATACAGGTACATCAAGCTGACTCAGGCTGCCCAGCCACCAAGCGCATTCCCCTGCCTTGCCAGAAAACCACAGTAGCCAAGATAGCTTGGACAGATAATGAGCCACAGTAAAATAAGGCAGTTTTATTGTCACTCGTCACTTGTCTTAGCCAGAGCATTGCTATTGCATGGGTATATAACTGTAAACCTCAGAGACTTGATGAGAACATTACTGGGGAACTGGAAGAACAAGATGGAAGATGAGGAAGAACCAGATGGGGAAGAAATAGGTGGGTAAGAATGAGATGAGAAAGACCAAGATGGGGCAGAACTAAGATGACAGAATTAAGATAGCTCTTTGAGGGAGCAGCAGAAAGATGCAGGAAGAAGCAGGCCAGAGTAAGCAGAATAGAAGCTGTGTAGAGGGAGAACCGACTCAAATGAATACAGTGAGTGGATTAAAGAGTTTCGTGCACATACATTTATTAGAGTATCCCTCAGATTAATCCGCCCTCGCTAGAGTCTCTTCTGGGACTCTGAGAGAAGGCTATTGAGGGGCTGGACTCCAATAGCCTTCCTTCGATGCTTTTCTGTAGCTAATTCTAGTCAGTCACTGGCTCCACCCCCTGATTCAAGGTTTAACTTTAGTGTCAAGTCTCAGGAGTGTGAGAAAGGGATCAAAATGTCTCACAACAGTTCTTTCCATTGCTTTGGCCAGGTATCGTATCACCACCATGAGCTAAGTATCCAACGCAGTGTGCATAAGCTTCTGTATATTGTCTGCAAGCACATGCAGGCAACCGCTCAACTCTGCAGAACTGGGAGCAGGCAGTTAACCTTGAACACTCAGGGCACTGCAGTAGGGAAAAGAAACAGCTCGGAACTTGGCTTAGCTTTGTGAGCCTCAGAGGAGGAATATATTCCCAAGACATTTCCCAGCTCTGAATCTAAGGGGTAGAATGGATAAATACATAGAAAAGACCAGAGGAATTCCCAGAATCCCTAGCTCAGGTAAGTTAGTCTCTTCCAAGGCCAGTCAGTAATGAGCAGAGATGCCAGTTTTTCCAGATGTGAAGGTAGCAACACAAGACTTTAAGAACACAGAAAATCAGAAATACCAGTGAGCTGTAAGGGGACTGTGGTGGTTTGAATAAAAATGGCTCCCACAGGCCAGAGGGAGTGGCACAATTAGAAGGCATGGCCTTGTTGGGGTAGGTGTGGCTTTGTTGCAGGAAGTGTGTCACTAAGGGTTGGGCTTTGAGGTCTCAGAAGCTCAAGCCTGGCCAGTGTGTCACTGTCACTTCCTGCTGCCTGCGGATCCAGGTGTTGAACTCTCAGCTACCTCTCCAGCACCATGTCTGCCTGCATGCCACCATGCTTCCTGCCATGATGATAACGGAGTAAACTTCTGAATTTAAAGTCAACCCCAATTAAATATTTTTATTTATTAGAGTTGCCATGGTCATGGTGTCTCTTCACAGCAATAAAACCCTAAGACAGGAATGCCCAGACAACATGATGAAATCAGTCCATGGGCAAAATGAGAAGTTCAGCAAAGAGGTAGAATTCTTTAAAAAGAATTAGCTAGAATTTTTGGAGCTGAAGAATATAGGGAGTAAAGTTTAGAAATGTGACGGAGGTTTCCAACAGCAGGCTTGAGTAAACAGGAAAGTGATCTGTAATCCCGGAAAAAAAAAAAAGCAGAATCCAGAAGAGTGAAGACAGTTTATAGGATTTCTGAGATCTCACACTGTGAGCCAGTATGTGCATTTTGAGAGTTCCACAAGGAAAAAGAGAAGTCAGAAGAAAGCTCGTTTGAAGAAATAATAGCCCCAAACTGATAAGTCCTCAAATCTTGAGAAAGACTTGGTCATCCAGGCTCATGAATTCAAAGCTCTTAAAATAAGATTACATTAATATATATGCATATTATATATACATTCATATATATAATTATAAAATTATTAAAAGTTAGAGGCAGAATTTAGAAATTGCCAAGAGAAAAGAATCCTGCCACATACAACAGAACCTTCATAAGGCTATCAGCAGATTTCTGAGCAGAAGTCTTATAAGGGAAAAGATATAATATAATCAAAGTGAAGAAAAAACAAAGAGGAGGCAGGGGAGGTGACTGGGTCATGAGGAGCACATGTTGATCTTGCACAGGACCTGAGTTAGGTTCCCAGCACCCAGGCTGGGCAGCTCCCAATGGTCTGTAACGCCCTCCAGAAGAACCTGTCACCCTCGTGTGGCCTCTTTGAGCACCTATACTCACATATACCCACCTATACACAGACAGACACATATACACATAATTAATAAGGGAAATGTAAAAACAAACATGCTAACAAATGCCCAAACTCCAAATAAAACCAACAACACCCCATGCTCCCTGACAAACATACATACTATACCTGAAGTGAAGAAGCAGTAAGACTTTCCTAAGTAGAAGATGGAATTCATCATCACTAATGCAGTCATACCAGCAGTGCTAGAGAGTTCTTCAAGTTGCAACGAAAGGATGCTAATTTGTAGCATAAAATATGAAAATATAAAAAAAAAAAATATGGAATTATAAAGCTCACCAGTAAAGGTAACCACATGGTCAAATTCTAAATATTCTAGCACTATGAAGACAGCACGTGGCTAGGTCTCACTTTAGTGTATAAGTTAAAAGACTAACGTGGTAAAAACAGCTATAGCGGTGTGTTTATAGAACATGATGGCCACCCAACCCCAGTATCTGGTAGCTGAGATAAGAATTCTTGCATTTGCGACCAATGTGGACTGTGTATCATAATCTTGTCTCAACAAAAAAATCAAGATAAAGCAAAAACCTAGACATATTATGTAAAAATATTAAAATTGTGACATCAATAAACAGTAGCAGGAAAAGTAAAATGTAGAATTTTTATATGTAATTGAAATTGAGTTATCAGCTTAACAACATGGTTGTTAACTGTGAGATGTTGTGTTTATGCTTCATGGCAAACGTGAGAAAAACCTCCAATGGGTACACAAAAGAGAAAGAGAAAGGAATCAAATCATACCATCACACATAGAAGAAAGAGAAGTAAAAGGTTATCACAAATGGAGATACAAAGGCACACACACATGCTTGTGTGTATCACATGTGTAGGGATGTCTGTGGAGGCTGGAAGAGGGTGTCAGATCCCCCAGAAATGGAGTTCAGATGGGTGTGAGTTGCCTGGTTCAGATGCTAGGACCCTAGGAACCAAATTCCAGATCTCTCCTCTATAGGAATAGCAACATTCTTAATAGCTAAGCTGCTTCTCCATTCCCAAGTTCATTTTTCAAATAGATAAAATTGAAAAATATTTAAAAAGAGGTTGGGATTGAAGGCAGGGGAATGGGAGAACTCACATAAAAATTATAAACAACCAATATAACAGAAATGCCACCAATACAACACTACTACAGTCGTGAACCAGCAAAATAGATAATATAAACAAAGTAGATAAATTCCTAGATATGTAAACTGTCAAACTAAATTATAGAGAAATGAAAAACTATTAACAGACCAAAATGAGTAAAGGGATTAAATGACTAATCAAAAGGTCCTTAACTTAAGAGTGCCCTAGGACAAGAGACTTCACTAGTCAATCAATGAATATTTAAAGAGATCATTTCATTCTTCCCAGACTCTTCAAAAACTTGAAGGATAGAAGCATTTCAAACTGATTATCCTGATTCTAAAGTAGACAAAGTCATTACAAGAAAAGAAAGCTAATGATGCAAAATCCACAACAAAATACCAGCAAACAGAATTCAATAGCACATTAAAAGGATCATTGTCATAACTGAATGGAGCATGTCTCTGGAATTCAAAGATGGCTCAATATACACCAATCAAGAAACACAATGCACCATGTAGACAGAATAAATAACACTGGTTATCCAAATACATGTAGAAAATGTGTTTAGTGAGATTTTTTTTCTTTTTTTGAGGCAAGGTCCCTCTTTGTAGCCCAGATTGGCCTCAAACTCACTGTACTGCTACCCAGCCTTCTAAAGACTGGAGTTATAGGCACATGCTGACCATGCCCAACTAAAATTCAACATTAAAAAAATAAAACAATAAAATAAAATGAAAAAATAAAAGTTCAACAAATTAGTAATGGAAGGAATGTACCCCCAACCAATTATGGTACATCATGCCTGGGGTCCCACCTCCTGGGGAAGCAGAAATAGGAGAATTTCTTGTGCCCATAAATCCAAGGCTAGCCTATACAATGTAGGAAGACTGACTGAAAAGTTGAACAAATGGAATGGAAAGACAGAGAGACAGAGAGAGAGAGACAGAGAGAGAGAGAGAGAGAGACAGACAGACAGACAGACACACACACACACACACACACACACACACACACACACACACACACACAGAGGCAGAGAGGTGGGAAGGGGATCCAATAAGAGAGATTTTGGTATGAATTTTAGTATTCATATTTTAGTATGAATCTTGAATCACAACCCATAGCTAACACTGCTCAATGACAAAGAGCTGAAAGCCTTTCCTCTGTGATCAGACACAAGATATGAGCTTCTTCTTAGCCTTATATTCATCATGGCACAAGAAGTCCTAGCCAGAGCTTTTATGTAATGAAATAAAAGCCATCCTAATTAGAAAGAAGTCAAATTCTTTTTCAGAAGACTGTTCATGAACTGTAACACTAAAGACATCACAGAAAAACACATAGAACCAATAAATGAATTCAATAAATTTGTATGATAAAAAATACAAGCACAAAAACCATGTATTTCCATACAGTAATGTAGGACAAATGTTTCTTGGGTCCCACAAAGCCCCTGTAGTCCCGTGGCCTGTTTATAAAATAATCATTTAGAAGCTTATATTAATCATAACTGTTTGGCCATTAGCTCAGGCTTATTACTGACTAGCTCTTACACTTAAATTAACCCATAATTCTTATTTATGTTTAGCCACGTGGCTTGGTACCTTTTCTCAGTTTTGCTTTGACATCTTGCTTCCTCTGTGTCTGGCTGGTGACTCCTGACTCAGCCTTTCCTCTTTCCAGAATTTTACTCATCTGCTCATCCTGTCTATACTTCCTGAGTGGTACTGGCCAATCAGTGTTTTATTAAACCGGTGTACAAAAGCATTATCCCACAGCACAGTAACAATGAACTATTCAGAAAAGAAAAATTTGAGAAATTCCATTTACAATAACATAAAAAATAAGTAAATAAAACATCTAAGGATGAACTTACCTGGGAAGGTGAGATGTCTGTACTCTGGAAACTATAAGACACTTCAGTGAGAGTCACTGAAGATTCACATAATGGAAAGACAGCCTACGCTTACAGATTGGAGGAATTAATATCATTAGAGTGTTAATACTGTCCAAAGGGGCTAACTAACCTCTGTGCTAAACTGTGCTAGCATTGACTCTGGCCAATGCAACATGTCAACATTCCAATGGCACTTCCCACAGAAATAAAAACAAATAATCATCCTAAAATTGCCACAAAGCCATGAAATACTCTGTGTGGTCATAGAAATCTCAAGTAAGAATAGAGTATCTCTGTTTAGAGATAAGTCACAGTAATACACACAGTTATCTAGTGAAATGGGAAGGAAGGGAGAGCCCAGATGGAAATGCTCACACTTATAGTCAAGGGATTCTCAACATCAGTGGCAGGACCATGCACAGAAAAGGTAGAGTCTCTCCAGTGAATGGTGTGGGCAACATGGAGAACCACAAGTCCTGGGTGAAACTGACTTCCTCACATCAAGACAAAAGTTAACCAGATGTGGATTAATAAGCACAAGGCTTGGCACTGTAAAACTAGTCAAAGAAAACAGAGAAAATGTTTTATGCCATTGGCCTGGGCAATCTTTTAAAAATATAATACCCAAAGTGTAGGCAATAAAAACAAAAATGATAAATGGGATTGCATTAAACTAAAAATTCACTGCGTGGCAAAGGAACAATTAAACAGAAGATAACCCACAGAAAGAGAAAAACACAAGCTAGACACCCAAACAGTGGGTAATGTCTAAATACAGCAAGAACTCAACCTGATAGCAAACCCCACACAAACTAATTAAAAGGGGACAGAATTTGACAATACATTTCCCCAAAGACATGCATATGAAAAGGTGATAAATATTACTAACTAGAGAATGCATACCAACACTACACATAGTAGCTAACTTTGACCAGTAAGATGGAGGATAATAGTTATCATGTAAATATAATGAAAGAGGTATTAGCTCACAGTTCTGGGGGTTCAAGGACATGGTGCTGACATCTGCTCCACCTGAAGTGTCCTTCTGGCAAATAGCCCCTAATGGTGAAAATGTATACGACAAGACAGGCAGCAAGACTAGGGAGAGGCCAGGCTTTCTCTTTGAAGGACCTATAGTCTTGGGGACTAATCCCCTCCTGGGAGACTCAGCCAACTCTGGGAGGTCCAGATCCATCATTACAAGGGTAGAATCCCAGTGATCTATTCACGTCCCACTCACTCACCACTTTCTTAGAGTTTCTGTGCCTTCATAGCCACGAAGGGACTAAGCCTAATGGGAACAAACCACAGCAGATGCCAACTGGTGGTGAGGGAACCAACTTTTGTGCATTGTCGGTGGGAAGGTGGATACCATTATAGAAAACAGTATGAAGAGTCCTTAAAAAGTTAAAAAAAAAAAAAAAAAAAAGGGAATTGCTATATGACCCAGAAAGCTCCAAGAAAAATGAATTTGGGGATTGGATTCCTGCAACCTCTGTTCAGTGCAGTGTTATTCACAGTAGCTGTGGTATGGACTTTGTGCCAATGTATAAATAGATGACTGCATGAGAAAATATTCTGTGGAATATTATTCAGCCTTGAAAATGGAGGAACTATTCCATGTATGAAGACATGGCCAAGTGTGGAGGACACTGTACTAAGTTAAAGAAGGCAAACACAGAAAAGACACATGACTTTGGTTATATATGGAATTAAAATATATGGGGCTCAACAAAGCGGACAGTAGCATGGTAGCTGCCAGGGACTGGAGGAGGAGGGATTAGGTTGGGACTGAAGGCAATCCAGTTTTCAGCTGTGCAAGATGAATGCATTCTGGATACCGAATGCCTAGATGGCTGTCTGTAGCTGGTGTTGCTGGACTATGCACTTGAACTTGACTGAGGGAGGATCTCTTGGGCATCCTTACCACATACAAAGAAACAGCAACCATGTGAGGCAATGGATGTGTTAATGGTTTCATTGTGGCAATTATTTCAAAAATACATATACACCCATCAAAATATGGCATCAGGGGTTGGAGATTTAGCTCAGTGGTAGAGTGCTTGCTTAGTAAGTGCAAGGCCCTGGGTTTGGTCCTCAGCTCCAGAAAAAAAATGGTATCATACAGTTAAAAATGTATATATTTTTTGTCTATTACTTTTACATAAATCTCAAAAACAGACTGTCTTGGAAAACAGAAGCTAGGCCAGTGCGGTATCTAAGCAATGGGACCCAACAATGGGGAGTAGAGTAGATGAAAATGGCAGGAAAGATGCCCATCACAGGAAGGGCTCAGAGCACAGGCTCCTGAGGTGTGCTCCCACAGCAGCAGCAGCAGCATCGCTGAAGTCACGAGGTTCTCAGGATGCCAGATCTCTGGAGCAGGAACTCCATGGCAACACCCTGCCAGCCTCCACGGGAGCAGGAATGGTCTGAGAATCATCACCAAGAACATGACAGACAGAATGCCTCTCCTGTTCTATTGCCCTAAGCTCAATCCTTGTGTTTGGAATAGGGAAATACTTGTTCCTTTTAAATACAATTTCATCTGGAGTAAATCTCAGCTATGAAAGGGATTTAATGTAGATACACAATTAAAGGGGGAAGAATGTTGACACATGCTCCCCGCACCCAGTTTAGGGATTCAGATGCTCCTGGGTGTCAGAGCTGTCTATTACATCTCAAAGCAATTGCTTTTAGGGATAGAGGCCATTGGGCAGTGAGATATTTTTACAGAATCTGTTCTGGGTGAGAGGGCTCAACAGTTAAGAGCATTGCCTGCTCTTGCAGAGGATCTGGCACACACATGGTGTCCCACAACTACCTGCAACTCCAGCCCCAGGGGGATCTGATGTCCTCTGTGGCCTCCTCAGACACTGCATGCATGTGGTGAACAGACAGACAGACATCCAGACAAAACACATAAATGGGTCTCTCTCTCTCTCTCTCTCTCTCTCTCTCTCTCTCTCTCTCTCTCTCTCTCTCTCACACACACACACACACACACACACAAATAAGAGCACACAGTATCTGTTAGATTTAAACCATTGCCAGGTTGAAGCATAGCTTTGATCTATCCCACGTGTTCTTGTTTATAGCATCCTCATCTTCATGTATGTTCTACACGAATCAAATTTCCCTAAAAACTTCAGATGCCATACTGCTGGTGGTTTTAAGGTTGAAGAGGATTAGTTCCAGTTATCCAGAGCTTCCGTGTTTTTCTTTTCTTTTTCTTTATTTCTTCTTCTTCTTTTTTTAATTCATAGGGCCCTCATTTAAATCCTCTGATTCACGTCTTCCTTTAATTTTTTTCCTTTTTGCAGAAATGTCTGGGGCTCAGGCAAAGACTGATTAAACTAGCTATACAAGCATTAAAAGTTAATGCCTTTGTTTCATTTTTACCCACATACCAGTGGTTACCATGGTTACCAAAAAAGGGTTCAGGTGGTGCCAACTTGCAGATGTGCTAAAATGTTTTCCTGGCTCCGTCTCTTAGTTACTACAACATTAGAGTCTATAGTTTTCAGGGAAAACATTCTTTTTAAATATCCCAGACTAATTTGGGGGAGCTAGTCTCCAGTTTTATACCCTTAATCCAACCAACTCACTGGAGGAACAGAATAGACGCCCAACACCGGGGAGAATTTAGGAGCCGGAGCCCTTCTTCCTCTCCACGCACTAATTAGTTTCTCATCAGGAGTCACCTCATTTCGAAGGTGTGATGGCATCCCGTTGTCCGAAGCTTGGGATCTCTGTAGGAGTCTTCTAATTCCTTGAGCTGAAAGCCTCAGACACCAACTAGAGAAATGGCTATTTCATGGAATGGGAACCCAGAGCAGGCACGCAGCTGGAACCACAGGAGAGCTCCCAAATGTTACCTTTTCTTGGTGGTTCCCTGTGATTCTTTTTGAATTTAATGTGTAGAATATATATGCACAGCTGACAACTGACCTTTAACACACAGCACTAAGTACACATGTGTCTCCCACAGCTTCCAAGACCTGCTGGTTACCTCCAGAATGCTGTCTTCTTCCACTGACCTAGTCCCTTTCCCGTTTCCGGCAGCCGTTTTTATTATTATTATTATTATTATTATTATTATTATTATTATTATTATTATTATATTTTTGTTGAGACAGAGTCTTATGTATCCCAAGCTAGCCTCAAATTCACAATGTAGCTGGAAATGAGCTTGAACTCCTGATCTCCATGTGCTGTTATAACAGGAGTGCGCCACCATACCCAGTTTTATGTGGTTCTGGGGACTGAACCCAGGGCCTGGTACATGCTAGGCAAGCACTCCAACCAACTCAGTTAGGTGAAGTGTGATCCTAATTAGTCTTATCAATAAAAACCAGGAGTCAGATATCAGGGTAAAAGCTGAAAGATCAGAGAAGACCAAAAGGGGGCGAGATCCTGTCTCTATCCACTTAATATTCCTGTCTCCATCTCCCTAATGCTGGCATTAAAGGTGTACACCATGACTGCCCAGCCCTGTTTCTCTTTTAGATGGGTTCAATCTTGTGTAGCCCAGGGTGGCCTTGAACTCCTGATCTTCTTACTTCATCCTCCCAAGTGCTGGGATTAAAGGTGTGAGCCATCACTATGGTTAACTAGTGGCTAGCTCTGCCCTCTGATCTCCAGGCAATCTTTATTTGTCAGAATACAAACAAAATATCGTACAACAGTCAGGCTCCCAGACTTCAGCCTTTTTTTTTTTTTTTCTTTTGAGACAAGGTTTCTCTGTGTAGTCCTGGCTGTCCTGGAACTCCCTTTGTGGACCAGGCTGGCCTTGAACTCAGAGCTCTGCCTTCCTTTGCCTCCAGAGTGCTGGGCTACCCAGCCTAGTTTTTAAGACTAATTAACATTCCGCTTTGTGGAGATGCCTTGTTTTGTTGGTTCATTCTTCTATCAGTGAACACTGGGGTACTTCCACTCCTGGGCAGATGCAAACAATGTGGCTGTGTATATGGATGTGAGAATCTTTTTGAATCTCTGCTTTCAGTAGTTCTGGGTATATACCCAGAAGTGGAATTAGATTAATTGCAATAAGTAATTTCATTGTGTGTGTGTGTGTGTGTGTGTGTGTGTGTGTGTGTGTGTGTGTGTTGCTGGTGTTTTTGTTTTTCAAGACAGGGTTTCTCTGTATATCCCTGACTGTCCTGGAATTTGATCTATAGATCAGGCTAACCTCAAACTCAGAGACCTTCCTGCCTCTGCTTTCTGAGTGCTGAGATGAAAGACATGTGCCACTGCGCCCAGCTCCATGTTTGATATATTTTGAGGACCTGCCATGCTGTTTTACGGTGGCTCATGTTTCTCTGCTTCCTTACCAACCCTTAGCATTTTGCCTTTTGCTGTTACGCTGGCTTGACCATCTTATGGGTATGAAGCACTACCTTCATGGTTTTGATGGACCTTCTCCTAGTTGTTAGTGATGCTGAATTTATTTCCAGGAGATTATTGCTTTTTGCAGAGATGTCTGACAAGACCTTTCCCAGTTTTCATTGTGTTGTTGAGATGTGGGAGTGCTTTGTAGAGTTTTTCTGTGTCTCCTCTATCAGCTATACAAGTGGCAGATACTTTTTCACTTCTTGAGATATGTTTTCACCTTGTTCAGAGTGTCATTTACTAAGTATCAGATTTTAGCGTTGATGAAATTACCTGTTTTTTTTTTTTGCATGTTGCATTTTTCTTTCATAGTTAGGAAATCATTGGCATTTAATGCCATACTCTTCCCATTATCTTTTAAAATATATTTATTATTGTTATTACCATGGTTATTAGATTTATTCTTATTTTATGTGTATGGATGTTTTGCCTTCATGTATGTCTGTGCATTATGTATGTGCATTACCCAAGGAAGCCAGAAGAGGGCATCAAACTCTCTGGAACTGGAGTTACAGATGGCTGTAAGCTACAGTGTGGGTGCTGCGAACCTAACTCCTGTTCCCTGTAAGAACAAGTGCTCTTAACCACTGAGCCATTTTCCAGCTATTACTACTACTACTACTACTACTACTACTACTACTACTACTACTACTATTGTGTATGTGTATGTCATGTGTGTTGAGGGTGCTCAGAAGTCCAGAAGAGGGATCAGATCTCTTGGAGATGGACTTATGGAGATGTGGGTATTGGTAACTAATTTTTAGTTTGGCTTTAAAATTTTTTTATTAGGGGTGTGTGTGTGTGTGTGTGTGTGTGTGTGTGTGTGTGTGTGAAACACAAAGTTTCTCATCGAACCTAGAACCAATTCAGCTAGTCTATCCAGCCAGCTTGCCCCAGGGATCCCTTGTCTCTGCCTCCCAAATGCTGGGATAATAGGCAAACTGTCACACCCTTGGCTTTTATGAGGGTTTTGGGGATCTGAACTCTGGTCCTTATGTTTGCTATCTGAACTGTCTACTTAGAAAAATATTTGTTTTTCACAGCCCTGGGGTTTGGGCCTTATGTGTGCTAGGTGAATGCTCTAACATACCTGCACCTCAGCCTGAATACTGCTGTCTTAATGGACTGTTTATAGACTCAGTGACCAAGGGTTGAGGCCACTGGACTACTAGGATTCCTTACTAAAAATTATTATCACAACAATAACAATTCTGTTATTATAATTAGTTACTGTTGTTTTGAGACAGTCTTGCTATGTACCTCAGCTGGGCTCAAACTAGTGGTCCTCCTGCTTCAGTTTCTTGAGTGCTGGAATTATAGGCATTCAACCCCACGTGATTTTTTTCCTTTATGGGCTTTTGAGACAGGGTCTTGCTCTTTACCCTGGCTGGCCTGGAACTTGCCACATAGACCAGTCCTAAACTTGCAGGAGGCATTTCTCCTTTTGCTTCAAAAACGGCACCCATATTATGCTCCCAAGTATGGCATTGGGCAGAGCTCAGCCATCTCTGTTTCCTGTCTCCTGTGATGCTGACTGGAGAAGGATCCAGCACGTGTTCACCTGGCTGGCCGTGCCGCTGACCATGCTGCTGGCCTTCCTGGAGCTGGTATGGGGTCTCCATGGCATGGCTTGGACTTTTTCTATATCATGGGCTCCAAGAGCACAGTCTCAAGCAAGGGAAAGTTTGTCTGCAATGTCTCCCATTTCAAGCCACCCTTTCCCCATCTTCTACTCTTCCAGGCCTGTCAGAGCTCACTATAACTTGGATTTTCTGGACACAGTCCTCAGCCTTCTGCTCTGACTGACATCTTTCTCGACTCCTGCAGTACAGCTTCCTGGTGTTTGACTCCGGCTCCTCCCCATTGTTGGCTCCCACGTGTCAGGCAACTGTTTGAGTCCCATTCCCCCTGTGGGTCCTTTACTCTCTTGGGTCAGTGTTCCCTTCCTCCCAGCTGATGCTATTTCTGAGGGGCCTTGCTTCAACTTTGCATCTCTTACACGGTGCAGGAATTTGTAAACAGTGGTGAAGCAGTAGAACCATTGTATATAACCAACAGAAAAAAGTGTGGGTTTGGAGCCTGAGTTCTAGGGTTCATTTGACCATGTGTCAAGCAAGAAATTCACCAGCTCTTCTCTTGGAATTTTGACAAAAGTCACTAGACTGGAGGACTTAAAACTCCCCATGATCTATGAACCCCCACAGCCTGCACAAATGAATGTGATATTTATAGCATGTTCCTCCCAAACAAACTCTACATATAATCTACTCTACACATTCATACCCCACATCCCATACTCATACAATCCACACTCACCCCACTCACACCTTTATACTCATACACACCACACACACTCATCTCTCATACTCATAAATCACTCATATTCATAAATACCTCCCACATACACTCATGTATATCAATACTCACACATTCCACATGCTCATACACACTTAGGTATGTATACAACCTACACACTCATGCACACCCATACACTCACAGCGTGACCCATGCACTACTCAACACTAACACAATAATACACACCCTCACACATCCATACACTCATGCATGAGCACTATAACACACACTTTTTTTTCCTTTTTAGAAAAACTTTTTTTTTTTTTTTTTTTTTTTTTTTTTTTTTTTTTTTGTGGAGCTAAGGATTGAACCCAGGGCCTTGTGCTTGCTAGGCAAGCACTCTACCACTGAACTAAATCCCCAATCTGAAAAACTTTAAATATATATATATTTATTTATTAAAAATGTTTTCATTTTACATACCAACCCCAGTTCCCCCTCCCTCCCCTTCTCCTGCCTCCTCACCTCCCTCCCACTCTACCCCCATCCACTCCTCAGAGTGGGTAAAGCCTCCCATGGTAGTCTACAAAGTCTGGCATACCAAGTTGAAGGAGAGCCTAGCCTCTCCCCATTGTATCAAGGCTGAGCAAGGTATCCCACCACAGGGAATGGGCTCCAAAAAGTCAGTTCATGCACCTGGGATAAGTCCTGGTCCTGCTGCCAGGGACCCCACAAACAGATCAAGCCACACAGCTGTCACCCACATTTAGTGGGCCTTAACACACATGTTTTACACAGGTGAGATCGTGTCAGGTTGACTCATTCACAGACCGTGCTTGCACTTGGCAATGTCTTAGGATGTTAAATCTCATTCTGCAGCACCTTTTAAAATGGCTGTCTGGAACTTCAGAACACTGATACAGTATAATTTATTTAACCAGTTCTGCTTTGGACATGTTTCTGGGTTTTTATTATTTTAAAACACTCCCTCTGGATATTCCTGCATCTAAATATTTAAGCACATGTCAAATATATTCATAGAATAAGTTTACAGAATTAGAATACCAAGGACGGCTATCAAGTGAGCAGCAGCCATTGACATGGTGTGTTGTCTTATATTCCCTTCAGCAGAGTGCACTCCATCAGTTTCTAGACACTCTTACATGATTAGTTATTCAGAGTTGTTTGTTTTTTTTTAAGACAAAAAAGGGATTGGCTTTATGGGACAAAATGTGCTTACAAAATGTAAGACTTTTATATTCTCTGTATATGTAGATGAAGGGTTGGTGGGACCATGAGAACAGAGCCCTAATCTGATGGGGTTCATAAGAAGAGGAAGACCCCAGAGTGCTTCTCTGTCTTTTTCTCTCTCTGTTTCCACATGCAAGGAAAGGACACACGAGGACAGGGCTAGAACATAGGAATCCAGGGCTCGTTAATTCCGGTAGGCTGGCTGGCCAGTGAACTCCAGGTATCAGTCTGTCTCCAGACTGAGCCAGATCTGGGGTTACAGAGGTCTTAGCCACCTGCACCTCAGAGAATTTAATAAATAGAGCTATTGGGACCTTGTACATAGATAACAGTAGACACTATAAAATGCAGTGTAACATGAATTGGGGCCAGATGTAACACAAATTGCTAAATGGTTTTTTTTTTTTTTTTTTTTTTTTTTTTTTTTTTTTTTTGAGACAGGGTTTCCCTGTGTAGCTTTGCACCTTTCCTGGAACTCACTTGGTAGCCCAGGCTGGCCTCAAACTCACAGAGATCCGCTTGCCTCTGCCTTCCGATTGCTGGGATTAAAGGCGTGCGCCACCACCGCCCGGCTTGGTCTTATTAATTAAAAAAAAAAAATACAGAGCCAGATATTGGGGTGAAAGCTGAATGATCAGAGAAACAGAAAAAGCCACAACCAACTTGGCTCGCCAACTCCTTAGCTGATCCTGTTTCCACAAATCCTTGGATTGAAAGCCTCTGAGTCCTCACCCCTGAGGATATCAGTGGAACTGCTGCTTAGTTCCTGCTGTGGTCTGTTCTGTATGTCAAATGTGTTGCTCTGATTGGCCAGTAGCCAGGCAGAAAGGATAGGGTAGGTGGGACAAGGAGGAGGGGGATCCTGGGAAGTGAAGGCTGGGACAGAGAGACACTGCCAGCTACCATCATGACAATGAAGATGTAAGGTACTGGTAAGCCACAAGCCATGTGGCAAAGTATAGACTAACAGAAATGGGTTAATTTAAGATAGAAGAGGTAGATAACAAGAAGCCTGCCATGGCCATACAATTTATAAGTAATACAAGCATCTGAGTGATTATTTTCTATGTGGGTTGTGGGACTGTGTGGGCTTGGTGGCACCTGGAGAGAAGATCTCTAACTACAGTTCCTGTCTTCTCATGCCTTATATACCGTACTCCACCCAGCCCTGTCACTTCATGGGACTAAAGGCATATGTGCTTTCCAAGTAAAGGCATCAGATTTCAAGTGCTGGGATTAAAGACATGTGCCACCACTGCCTGGCTCTGTTCCCAGTGTGGCCTTGAACTCACAGAGATCCAGACAGATCTCTGCCTCCCAAGTGATAGGATTAAGGGTTTGTGCCACCACTGTCTGGCCTCTATGTCTAATCTAGTGGCTGGCTCTGATTTCTGATCCCCAGATAAGCTTATGAGGATACACAATATATTGGGGTGCATAATATATCACCATAATACAGAATGATGGTTAACATTTCATCATGGCTGTGATGTTTTTCAGAACTGATTGAGGGAAAAATTCTGATCAAGGAACTTTTCAAATTGCAAAGGCTATTTATGGTGGCCACAACCACTCAGAAGCCTTTTGACTGTGTATGTGTTAAGGTCTAGGGGGAGCTGCATTAGTACCCCAGAAAATACAGATTCTGGCTGCACCCATACCTTTCTGAGGTCCTCACCTCCTCACTTCATCCCTGTGGTCTCCTTCCTTTGGATTCTTTCTACAGGAATAGGAGACAGAGGAGAGGATCCAGCTGCTGCAGAGTGATCCTTTCTAAGACTCTTCCCCTTGAATGAGGGTCCAGGGCTGTCACAGCTGCCATGCCACCAGACCCAGAGCACTGTGTCAGCCTCTGGGGTTACCAGGCCATCTTGTGCAGAATCTCTGTATTAAATTTTTCTATTTACTTCAGTGGAAGATCTCATTCTCTTTCTTCAAGGGCTCTGACCAACATGGCTGACTGAAGAGAAGGCTGGTGGTGACTTTTTTCTCTGAGACCCACTCAGACTGAGGAACAGACATGCGCAATATTGTTATGGTGCTGCAGTGAGATGACTCATGTACTGATGTTGGTGAAGATGAGTAATTAGAATGGGATGGTGCAGGGCTTGGGGACATGGTTCAGTGGGTAAATCACTTGCTATATAAGCATGATGACTGGAGATTGGATGCTAGTCCACATCAACATCATAGTGGTTGGTCCATTTGTAATCCTAGCACTCATAGGGCAGAGACAGGGCATCCCTGGAGCAAGCTGGATAGCTAAATTAGCCAAATTGGTGATTTGGGGGTTAAGTGGGAGATCATGCCTCAATATATAAAATGAAGAGTGATTGAGGAAGATATTCGATGTCAATCTCTGGCTTCCACACACAGGCACGAATGTGCATCCACACTCACAAACACTTATGCCCCATACATGTGGGTACACCATATGCACCACTTGCACACACAAAGGGAGAACACTTTGGCATCAACCTCTGACCTTCACACACACTTGCATGGATGAGCACACCTGTATACATATGTGCACACATGCATACACCACATGCACACACACACACACAGACACAGAGAGAGAGAGAGAGAGAGAGAGAGAGAGAGAGAGAGAGAGAAAGAGAGAGAATGAGATGATGCATGTTCTGAAATACATGGGCAGAACCAAAAAACATGCATTCAAAGAAGAAAAAACATGCACTCAAAGAAGAAACAAGAGAACTGTTTATGTCAATCAACATGGCCACACACATGGATTTCTACATACAAACACACACATGACAGCATTTCAATAGAACATGTATTCCTCAGCCTGTCACACCCTTGTAGAGGGCCTTGAGGTAGACAAGGGAGGAGGGGATAGAGAGTCAGGTGGCTCTGAAGGGTATAGCAACATAAGACAGGAGCTGCTTCCTCACAGACGGACTCTAATTATACCCCAACACTGGAGAGTGTAAAGAACTGAACTCACTTCACTGGAAGCTCAAAAACCATACTCTATAAAGACCTGCCAGGTGCTGTTTTAAGTAGCCCATCCATCACAAAATGTCTGTGATTTTCTTACAATATACTTCTTCCAGTATTTTTATTGCTTTTGTGTTTTGCAGAAGCTTCATGCTGCCCAGAGAAACTGGAATGGATTCTTTCACTCTGTGTTATGGCAAAACACGTGTTACCATGGTTTCTGAAAACAAAATTCCAATGAGCAGATGGAGTGGCTGAGGGGAGCACGTCTCATTGGTGTAGAAATAGGGAGCAGAACTCAAGCTAAAATAGATGCATTTCAAGAAGTCCTGCCATGCAGAATTACACTGAATTCCTGCCAACAGTATGGCGGTGTGCTAATTATTGTGTCAAACATTCTTAATTGATATATATCCCATAAAAATTAGCAAATTCAGTACCAACGTTTAGTGTACAATATGCTTTATTTTAGTCAGTAATATTTTTAAACTTAGTGAATGTTGGATAGGCATAGATGGAGCGAAGGGATCAATTTAGAATTCACTGTGAATGCTGATGAACTATGGAACGTTTTGAAATGTTGAAATGAATCGATGGAGACTGTCTCAGTCATCAGCAGGATCTGAATTGTTGCTTCAGTAGGAAACTTAGACTATTTAGGAGTCACGAAGTGAGAAAGAAAGTTGGTAGCCCATTATCACCCACACTGTTTTCTTCAGTGCAGTAGCCGCACAGAGGGAGGGCTGTATTTCCTTCACCACTGTGTGTGGTCATGTGGCTAACGTCACAGTGCAGGTCAGGATATTGCACCTTGGTGTGTTTTACACTGTGTGTATTTGTGTATGTACTTCTGTTTGTGTACGTGTGTGCGGTATTTGTGCATGCATGTGTGTGGAGGCCAGGAGTCAACATCTGATGTCTCTTATCCTTCTCCACCTTAATTAATTAATTAATTTATTGCTTTTTCTATCATGTAGTCCTGACTGTCCTGGAACTCTCTTTGGAGTCCAGGCTGGCTTCAGACTCACGGAGACCCACCTGCCTCTGCCTCCCAAGCACTGGGATTAAAGGAGTGTGCCACCATGCCTGGCCTTCCACCTTGATAGAATCTCTCAATGAACCTGGAGCTTAGAGATTGGGCTAGACTGGCTGAGAGTCAAGTCTGTGGGATTCTCCAATCTCAGCCTCCCTGTATATCACCACACCATCCAGCAGTTTTTATCTTTTTTTTTTTTCTTTCAGAGCTGAGGACCGAACCCAGGGCCTTGCACTTGCTAGACAAGCACAGTTTTTATTCTTGATATGGCTTCTGGAACTTAAACTCAGGACCTCATGCTTATGCAGCAAGCATGTTCTGTTGAGCCATCTCCCCAATCCCTGTCCTGGTTGACACAGGATTTCACAGTACAGCCCAGACTGGCCTTGAGTTTGTGACCTTCCTGTCTTAGTCTCCAGAGTGCTGGAGTTAGAGGCATGAATCGCCCTCCCTCCCTCTTTTTCCTTCCCGAAGCTTTCCTTAAGCTCCAGCAGCCTGCACTCCTGGCTGTCTTCTTGGTTTGTGTCACCGGTTTGGTTTCTGGGAAATGGGTGCTGCTCAAGCTTCTGGGTTTGGTTTTGGTGTGAGAAAACCCACTTCCGTCTAGAGTGAGTGAAAACTGCTTGGAGTTTGCTTGCCATTTGCAGAGAATCCCAACTCTAACTGATGGGTTACAATCTCAGGGCTGGGGAAACGGTTGGGAGCGGTGACTCTGTTGGTAAAGTGCTTGTCTTACAAGCATGAGAGCCAGGCTTTGATCCCCAGAACCTATGTTAGAAAACCAGATGTAGTGGTGCAGACTTGTAGACCCAGCATGTGGTGGGAACAGGTAGATCCCTGGGGCTCACTGGCTAGCTACACTTGCCTAATCATCAAGTCCCAGGACACAGAGAGACACCCTGTCTTTAAACAAACATGATAGATCTGGAGGAATCACATGTGAGGCTGACCTCTGACAACACACACACACACACACACACACACACACACACACACACACACAGAGAGAGAGAGAGAGAGAGAGAGAGAGACAGAGAGACACAGACACACGCACAGAGACAGAGAGACGGAGACAGAAACAGAGAGAGACAGAGACAGATAGAGAGAGACAGAGATAAAGAGTGACAGAGAGAGATGGAGAGAGATTGGGGGGGGAGTTGTAGCAAAACTCAGTTACTATCACAGTTACAAGTGTCAGTAGTGAAACTCATAGTTCACATTCCTAGTTCCCAGTGTTCTGGAGAAATCTAGTCCCCAAACCACTTTGAAACTCACAGGAGACAGCCAGACCCAGACATTTAGGACTGTGAAATGCAACTTATTGGGGTCTTACTGCCAGAGCGTGTCTTGGGCAGTAGCAAGACAGGTGGATTCCTATGATCTGGGTCATGGGGAAGGAGATGACTTTAATCAAAGCTGACTTCAAAGTTGACTTTAATCCAAACTGAAACTAGAGTATGGCTGGCTTACTTCAAGTTAACATTCAGAGTAGGCCAGCTTGCAGCTGAAAGTCCTGTTTACCATTCTTATTGTTTTGTTTATTGATTGGGCACTGGAAGATGGGATGGTGTAGTGGAAAGACAGGCCAGGGTTAGCTTCTGGCAGTCATGGTTGTTACAATTCAAGATGGCTTGGTCAAGCTGTATCTTTGCAGTTTATTAACATGCATGCTGTTCTCTGGCCATTTCAGACATGCCCTAAGATGGGAAGGAGTGTCGCTGTGGTCAGAGCTGTCTAAGGAGCAATTAGCTTCCCCCTTGGGAAGGAATCTCTATCCGAAGCACCCCTCTTCTCTGAGGATCTTCGCCAGTGTCCCCCAGCTAGCACAGGGCATAGCAACTTGCCCAAGACAAACCAAATACCCAGGTGTCACCCTTGACCTGCCTCAGCCACGAGCTCCCTTCTTACACCTCGGCTCCCCAGAGCCCACACTAATCTGCCTTCTGACAAGCTCATGTACCCGCTCTCATCCACCTCTGGCCTGTCACGAGGCACAATGACCATGCTGATTTCTGCTTGGAAGGTCTCTACTTGCCCTCAAGTCCTACACTCTTCAGCGTCCAGGAGTTCCTGCATGCTTGTTCTTCTGACCTTGCTGGAGCTCCTCAGCTCTTTTTCTGTGGCCTGCTCTGTAGCTACACTGGCCTTTTTCGCTTCTTTCTATATACCAGGGCCTTTGTACATTTTGCTCTATCATCCAGAAACATGGACTTTCTCCTTCCCCATCTTCAAAACTCACAGGATTCAGTTCCCACATCTTGGGAAGCCTGCCCAGTTCCTTCTAATGGGGTTTGGTTAATCTTTCAGAGAGGGTAGATGGTGGTGAATTTTGATGTCAGTCTACCTTCCCTCTGCTTCCCTCTGCCCCTTGGCATGGTGCATTTTTCTTTGCTGATGTCCTTGGACACCAGACTTCCAGGTTCTGCTGCTTTTGGATCCCAAGATTCTCAAGAAGTATCAAGCATTAGTCTCTTCTTGAGCTGTGTCTGAGGCTGCCAGCTTCTTGAGCTGCTATTGGCCTCTCTGGCTCTCCAGCCTACAGATGTCCAGTGTGGAACCACAGCCCCTGAGATTCTGTGGACTTTTCTAATAAATCCCCTCCTGTTTATTATTATTAGGAGTTAGTAATTCCTCCTCCAGGGTGCTTTGGTTATTGTCCCCCTGGCAAGCTTTGACTGTCACAGGCTGGGGCCATTTTTGCTCTTTGTCTTCTTGGAACCCAGTCAGAGCCAGGTTCTTAACTCATGCTGAGGGATACATCTGGCAACTCTAGGATGTTACCAACATTAGAACCCAATGCCTTCATCATGTATGATTCTGAGGAGTTGTGCTGTGGGATGTTCTGTATGTCAAATGTGTTGCTCTGATTGGTTAAAATAAATAAAGTGCTGATTGGCCAGTAGCCAGGCAGGAAGGATAGGGTAGGTGGGACAAGGAAGAGGAGAAGGCTGGGAACAGGAAGGCTGGGAGGAAACACTGCCAGCCGCTGCTATGAGAAGCAACATGTAAAGACCCCGGTAAGCCACAAGCCATGTGGCAAAGTATAGATTTACAGAAATGGGTTAATTTAAGATAGAAAAGGTAGATAACAAGCAGCCTGCCACGGCCATACAGTTTGTAAGCAATATAAGTTTCTGTGTGCTTTCTTGGTTGGGTCTGAGCGACTGTGGGACTGGCAGGTAAGAGAGATTTGTCCTGACTATGGGCCAGGCAGAAAAACTCCAACTACAGAGTTGCATAGGAGTGATGTGCTCAGCTGTCATGCTAGGCTTTACTTCCAGCTGCACTTTGTGGAAACATAGTTTGGCACATATAACCCATCATTCTTCACCTCAGCATTCTGGTACACACAGATGCCAGGAGGAGTCTTTGGAGATGTGGATCACCATTGAATGAATCTTCAGACTACCACCCAGCCCTCATTTTGGTGGAACAGATGTCCCTATAATTACTAAGCCCGGTGGTGTCATTGAACACAAGGCGCATGCTGATCTGATAAAGGACAGTTCCCAAACCAAGTGCCTCTGATAATCAGATTCTGCTTCATGTTCTCTTTGATTTCCAGTCATCATGGTGCTGGCCCCACATTAGACACCAGCAGATACGCCTGAATCAATTTAATGATTGAAAGAACCAGGCTACAAAATATTCTGTCTAATCTATCATCCATCACTGATTTACATTAGTCATCTACAATCTACCTATTATCTACTTGTCTCTCATCTACCTACAAATTACCTAGACTATATTTGATCATCTATTCATTATCCTCTATATCATTTATCAATCCACCTGCCATCCACCTTTCCATCTATTATTGGTCTATCTATCTATCTATCTATCTATCTATCATCTATCTATCTATCTATCTATCTATCTATCTATCTATCCATCCATCCTATATGTCTCATCTGTCACCCTTCAATCATCTATCATTTTTCTGTCATCTATCATAACCATCTGTCCTAGTGTGCTTTTTATGGCTGTGGCTTAAGTCATTGTCTTTAAGCAAATACCCACTGGACTTAAGCTGGAAGCAGCTGTTTCTGTTTGCATGGACTGAGGGCTCCTGGCACCTGGATGATCTTGGCAAATGACACTAGTCAGTCACCTTAGGCTCCACGTATTTAATATCCTGGTGGCCCCCATAGACTCCTGCATTCGAGCACTTGGTCTCTGGTTGACGGTGTTATTTGGGGGAAGTTATGGAACCTCTAGGTGATGAGCCTTGCTGGAGGAGGCAACACACTGGAGACAGGCTTTAAGGGTTTACTTCCAATTCACTCTTTTCTCTGCTTCCTGTGTGTGGAAAGACACGTGATCAGCCAGCTTCTAACTCCTGCTGCCTGCTGCCATGCCTCCTCTGCCACTTAGACTCTCCCTCTGGAACTGTAAGCCAAACTGAACTTTCTTCTAGAAGTCTCTTTGATCATGGTGTTTCATCACAGCAATAGTAAAGTAATAGAGCCATGTTTTCCAACATGAGAGAAGAAAGGCCGTTCAGAGCTGTACGTTAGCTGGGAGGAACGCCCCGCCATCAGAGTCACAGGTGAGCTGATAGGAACACCCCGCCATCAGCCACAGGTGAGCTGATAGGAACACCCCGCCATCAGCCACAGGTGAGCTGGTAGGAACACCCCGCCATCAGCCACAGGTGAGCTGGTAGGAACACCCCGCCATCAGTCACAGGTGAGCTGGTAGGAACACCCCACCATCAGAGTCACAGGTGAGCTGGTAGGAACACCCCGCCATCAGTCACAGGTGAGTTGGTAGGAACACCCTGCCATCAGTCACAGGTGAGCTGGTAGGAACACCCTGCCATCAGAGTCACAGGTGAGCTGGTAGGAACACCCCGCCATCAGAGTCACAGGTGAGCTGGTAGGAACACCCCGCCATCAGTCACAGGTGAGTTGGTAGGAACACCCTGCCATCAGTCACAGGTGAGCTGGTAGGAACACCCCGCCATCAGTCACAGGTGAGCTGGTAGGAACACCCCGCCATCAGTCACAGGTGAGCTGGTAGGAACACCCCACCATCAGAGTCACAGGTGAGCTGGTAGGAACACCCCGCCATCAGTCACAGGTGAGTTGGTAGGAACACCCTGCCATCAGTCACAGGTGAGCTGGTAGGAACACCCTGCCATCAGAGTCACAGGTGAGCTGGTAGGAACACCCCACCATCAGAGTCACAGGTGAGCTGGTAGGAACACCCCGCCATCAGTCACAGGTGAGTTGGTAGGAACACCCTGCCATCAGTCACAGGTGAGCTGGTAGGAACACCCCGCCATCAGAGTCACAGGTGAGCTGGTAGGAACACCCCGTCATCAGAGTCACAGGTGAGCTGGTAGGAACACCCCGTCATCAGAGTCACAGGTGAGCTGGTAGGAACTCCCTGCCATCAGTCACAGGTGAGCTGGTAGGAACACCCCGCCATCAGAGTCACAGGTGAGCTGGTAGGAACACCCTGCCACCAGTCACAGGTGAGCTGGTAGGAATGCCCCAGAAGCAAGGCTGTCTACACTTGTTCTATCAGATGCTCAGCTGTCTGGGTGTCTCCTCAGAACTCAGGGTCTGGTGGAAAGAAATTTGAACTTGGCCTATGCAGTGGAGATTATCTGCTTCCAAGTTCAGAGAGCTAGGGAGTCCCAGCTGCCTTCATCCTGCATGTTTTCTTGCCAGGATATGTCAAGGAGGGACTCAATTCAGAGCACGTCCCCTTCTTTGCCAGCCATGTTGCCTGTGTGTGCAAGCATGTGCACTGACTGAGAGGCTGGAGTTCAGTCTTGAGTGTGTCACTCCTCAGGAGCCACACAGCTTGTTTTTTTTTAAGACAGGATCTCTCACTTCAACCTGGGACTCACCTAATGGCTAGGCTGACTGGCCAGGGACCCCTGGGTGTCCTAGGTCTGCCTGCCCTGCCGGGGTCACAAGCACATGCTATCACACCTGCTTTCTTCAATGTGGGCTCTGGGACTTGAACTCAGATCATCATGCTTGCATCTCCCCAGCCCTGCCTGCAGTGTTTCTCTGAAGATGTCTGTAGGATTGAGGCTCTTGACTAGAAGCTTCTTTATTTTACAGACACCTTTTCCCTCCTCCTTTATTCTGCAAACGGGAAGTAAATTTAGGAGAGGTCTAATCTGGGAGAACAAGGAACAGAATTCAATGGCATGAATGGTGTGAAGTAGCTTCCAAATGAGGAACGCTTAAAGCGGTGTTTAAAATAGAGGTAACTGGTCACACAGAGTGAGGACTAAAGAGGGATCGCTTTTTTCCCTGATGAAATCTGTCAAAACCAACTTGTTTCCAAGCTTTTCTTTGCTGCATCACAAGGGGAATGATTCCATCTATTTTGAGCTGTATTTTGAGAGAAGGTTGGGGTGTGTTAGAATGCCAATGCTTTGGTGTGTGTACACATTCTGGGGTTCAGATCTCTTCTGGAAAGAAACTAACTAGTTCTCTGTCAAAACCTTTGGGCACTTGATCAAAAGAGCCCTGGATTGGGAGAGTTAAGACCTGTGGACACAAGGTAGCACAACTTTGAGGGGGAGACAACACTCCTTCAGAGTAAGGATTGGGGCTGTGTCCAGAGGCACAGATTTGTGGTTAAATTACTCTCTCATGGTCTGGCTAACCACCAGGAAGACTTTGAGAATGTCTCCCGATGTCTCCAAGCAGGGAGAGCAGCCAGTCCTGGGGGAAGGAGGCCAATGAGGTGACCTATTTATGCAGCATCTGGAAAATCAGGAAATTGAAAAGAAAATGTCCTTTCCCAAGACTTATCCTGTGTCAGAGTCCTTCACTGGCCATACTAGCCAGGTTCTTGGGAGGCCTCTTTCCAGCAAGGCTTTGATTTCTTGGTTTCTTTGGAACACACTTGCAACTTCAGCATTTGAGAGATAGCTTTACCCCCCCCCCCCATGCCCCACCTCTAGGTAAGGCCCAGTCACCCTGGCCTACCTTCAGCAAGAATCC
Organism: Onychomys torridus; assembly: GCF_903995425.1. NCBI lineage: Eukaryota > Metazoa > Chordata > Mammalia > Rodentia > Cricetidae > Onychomys > Onychomys torridus. The sequence goes on along the minus strand of NC_050447.1, from coordinate 124,203,266 downwards.
TGTTAGTGGGTTCAGCCAGAACCCAGTTCCCCTGGTGTTTCCTCTCATAAACTTTATATTCACTGACAAATCCCCACCCCCATCTCCCCCTCGCCCCACTACCTGCTCTGTGCAACAAATTCTCACTTTCACTATCAGTGAGAATTTCTTCTCTCTGTACTTCTTTGAAGTGGTCCCTTCATCTTGCCCCACTGCCTCCCTAATAGTCACTTGACAAATGACTGCACACATGTGCTGTTCTGGTTCCTCCACAGGTTCCTTCGCTAGAAGCACGATCCTTAGTGCACAAAAGCACGATCCTCAGTGCACAGAAGCATGATCCTCAGTGCACAGAAGCACGATCCTTAGTGTACAGAAGCACGATCCTTAGTGTACAGAAGCACGATCCTTAGTGCACAGAAGCACGATCAAGCACGATCCTTAGTGCACAGAAGCATGATCCTCAGTGCACAGAAGCACGATCCTCAGTGCACAGAAGCACGATCCTCAGTGCACAGAAGCACGATCCTTAGTGCACAGTAGCACGATCCTTAGTGCACAGAAGCACAATCCTTAGTGTACTGGCTGGAGACGCTGGAACTTGGAAGAGTTGGGGCCTAGTAACGATGAAGCTGTTCTCTGAAAGAATTAGTACGATTTTTTTGTGGGACCTTGGTTAGTTCTCTGAAGAAAGCTATATAAAAGCAAGACTGGCCCTTCCTTGGTCACATGGTTGTCACCCCCTCTTATCATCTCACTGTCTTGTGAGCACTCCTGTCATGATGTGTTACCTGAGAGTTATAAGCTGAAATAAACTCTCCCCCCAAGTTGCTTTTGGTTACAGTGTTTTATCACAGCAGTAGAAACCCTGACTGAGACAGCTTTCCACCATGGTGGTCCCTATGCCGTGAGACTGTGAGCCAAAGCTCTTCCTCCCTTAAGTTGCTTTGTCTGGTACCTGGCCACAGGGAGAAGAGAAGTAACTAACACTTGGAGGCTGTGTGCGGGATCCCTCCCGTCACCTGGCACCCTCCCTCATCTTCTTTTAATGTCTTATTCAGTTCTTACATTCGGCAACAGCCTCCTGGTTGATGAGAGAAGGAGGCGGAGGATGTCTTTGAAACCACGGTGTTTAGGGGCTGGAGCCCCTATAGACCTGATTCACAGTGGGCCACTTTCACAGCCACCTGTAACTCCAGCTCTAGAGCATCTGACGCCTTTGGCCCCTGAGGGCACCTGCATTCATGTACACACACATGTATTCATGAACACACACACACACACACACACACACACACACACACACACACACACAAATAAATCTAAAGCCAAGAAGTCCTTAAGTTTCCCTGGGAACTCTACACACCTAGCATCCTCAAGCCAGGTCCCTGCAGACTGCTTCCAGGAGGCTTTCCTAAATAGTGTCAGGAAACTCTGTTAGAGATGAGACTTCATGCCAAATGCAGTGGGGCACTGTTGGCACAGAATGCCCTGGCTCTTAATTCTTACCCTTTCACCTTCATGGAGTGTAAGTTCTCACTACTTCATGACATAAAATGTTAATACCACCTAACTCTAGTGACCCAGTTATGACCATAACACCTTCTACAAGTGTGTTCAGGTTTCCTTGTTTGACTGTCCACAGGCTCCAGGGTTTGTTTCTGAAGGAGACTTGAATGACCCTGTGGCCATTTCTCGTGGGGAGGGCATGTATGGAGTATGGGGCATGTGGATGGGTCACTAGAGGGATCCTGGAGAGCATGTGTTCAGGGAGGTGCAAGCGGAAGTCAGGGAGAGCCAGCCATGTGGCAGACCTCCAGGTGTCTTCCTTGGGGTCTGGAGCCTGAACACAGGTTCCGGGAGAGCGTCTGTTCTAAGTGACAGAGTTCAAGAGTCAGGTAGGAGAGTATTATCCTGGTGTAGCTAAGGCTGACTCATGAGTTCAGAGCAAGAAGTGGAGTTAGGGCTGGTGAGCCAGGCCCCTGCAAGGTGAATTTTCTCAGGGGTAGTCTACATTCTCAGTTGTATACTACTTTGTTTTTCGTTTGTTTGTTTGTTTTTGTTTGCTTGTTTGTTTTTGAGACAGTGTTTCTCTGTGTAGCCCTGGCTGTCCTAGAACTCACTCTGTATACCAGGCTGGCCTCGAACTTAGAGAGATCTGCCTGCCTCTGCCTCCCCAGTGCTGGGATTAAAGGTGTGCGCCACCACCGCCAGCATAGTACTTGTTTCTTAAAGCTGCTTGAATGAGTCCATTTTCTGTGGCTTTAATAACCCACAGCTGGGTACCTTCCAAAGAAGTTTGTTTAACTCCCAGTGTCCTGATGAGGATCTCTGGCTGTTTTATATCTTGTGGAGAAGGTGAAAGGTCACAGACAGGGGTATGTGCACCAGCAAGGAAGCCAGAGACTGTGGAGGAGCCAGTCCAGTCAACCCATCTCTACCACATATAACCCTCTGCTGTGAGACAGCATTATTCATTCCAAGAAGGGGATGTCCCTCAGCTGATTATCTCCTCCCAGGCTCTACCTCTCAAAGGTCACCAGCTGTCAACATCCCCTCACTGAGGGCCAGTTTTCTAATGGGGACACAGAAGGCCAACACAATCCAAGCCTGAGCACATCCTGGTGAGAAAGCAGCTCTCTCTTGAGAATTAAGGTGAAAAGGCTGAGACAGGCGATGGTATGGACAGCAATGCAGGGAAACTGAGGCAGGGTTGACTTTAGTAGAGCTGTCCATCCACACTCCTGGCTTGTCTCTATCGCTCTAGGATCTAATTTTTAACTTCTGAATTTTCAAAAATCTCAAAAGAAAAAATAGCCTTTTCTCAGTCTCCAGGCACACAATACTGCTTGAAAGGCTGCGTTCTTATCTGTTTGGGCATTTGTCTGTCAGGCACCTAAGGTGGCTAAGATGAACAGGTGTTATGGATCCACTGTCCGTGATCCCGGGTAGAGGCTGGAAGAGCAGGAGTTGAAGGCCAGCTTTGGTTACATAGTAAGTTTGAGGCTAACCTACCTTGAGACCCTGCCTCACCATCATGACCCCATCATCTTAAAAAAATAAAACTAAAAAAAGAATAGCCAACCAAAACAACAAAAGCAGCAAAAGAAATTCACAGATGCAGAGATTCCTGGGACAATGTGGAACGGTTCAGCATCCCTATCGCAGGAGCTCATGGAACTGGTACTTCTGTGGAAATGGTTTTGAAGGGACTGGGGATTTGATGTGTGCCTGGACTTGTGTGGATTCCATAGAAGGACGTTAGCTGCTGGAGATTCTTGAAGCTCATCACGATGGCCTCCCTCTTCCCTCTGGGACTAGGTGTGCCTCTAGGGAGTGAGCTGCTGTGTTAGGGAAGTTTTACTCTGGTAATTGAAGTTCACTTCGTGCACATTTGAGTAAATGACCCAGACATAATCAGGGATGTCGAAAGGGGGCATGACTGGGTCCTCCTTCAGCGGAGGATGCATGATTTGTCCTCATCTTTCACTTCTAAGAAAAAGTCCAATTGTCTTCTTCCTTGGGTGAGGGTGAGAGTGATGGGGACTGGGGACGGGGACTACTGAGTGCTTTGATGGCTGGGTAGGGGACTCGCTGGACTGGCCCAGGGTGCCTCGGTGGAGAGGCGCTGGGCGGTTTCCTATGCTACAAGTTCTTGCTCTGGAGCTTCAGTAGCGATTCCTTTCCTGTTCAGGAGCCACGAACCTCACAGGCAGTAATTGAAATGTTTCCTGGGGCTCCAAGGGTTTCTATGCATTGAGGACAGGAAGCACACTGCCTCCTTCTCTTGGGTTGAGACTCCTGATCTGCCAGTGTCTGCACGAAAACACCCACGCCCCTACAGCAGTCACTGGCAGCAGCAGCCACATGAGCCTGCGGCACCCACGCCCTATAACACCTATGCCCCTACAAGCAGCCACACACCAGCAGTCCCCATGTCTCATACACTACACCAGCCACGCACCAGGAACACCCACGTGCACCTGCAGCACCCACGCACCTCTACATCACCCACGCGCCGGCAGCGCCTGCAGCAGCCACCTACGTAAGCCCAGCTTCGCCACTGCCTCGCCACCTCAAAGTGCGCTGGAGAGGATGCCATAATCCGCAATAGTCAGGATGGGAGGGTTAGCTCCATTCACTGAACCACCGGGCTGCAGAAGGAGGGTCTCAGGCCGGAGCCAGGTCAGAGAGCCCAGGCGCTTATCCCACTGAATTACAAAAGAATTTTAGGCTCCTGCTGATGAGGAGTTGGAGGGTGGGGCTGGAGCAACCCAGAATTGTCCCCTGTGGTGACTGGCGCCTCACACCGCTAGAATTGAAGGCAGACAAGAAGGGGAAGAAGTCAGACCTGCGGACTCAGCATAGAGATGAAAACAATCGCTGCCTTTCTTAAACTGAAGCCGCGACACTGTTATTAGCAGGAGAGAAGAGTCTAAACGGCTTGCGACAATTTAAACTGTTTTGTGTTCTCAAGTTTCTTATTTCTTTAACGAGGTGGCTGGTGAAACCCTTTCCACATAGACTAGCTTTCAAAATGTATTTTAAAATGTCTGCCTAATGTAAACAGTGTTAGAATTTAATACTATAAATAGCTTTTTGAATTATTTATACTTTCAATTTTTTTTTTCATTGTAATCTTGAGGTTAGTCTGTTGGTTTGGGTAAGAAGAAAGTAAGTAAAACACAATTCTCCTTAAAATTGAATGTGCAGTATTAAAACCCAAATAATATATTAAAAGGTAAAGTTTATGTGCATGTTACAGTATCAACCTGCCTGGCAAGAAGTGCCCACCTGTAAAATACTGGCACTAAGGTTATGGAGGTAGCCAACTACTTTCTGACTGGATTTGAGGCCTGTGCCACAGAAGGGAATTCAGGCCTGGTCCTGATTAAAAGCCCATGGCTCAGGAGGTCACAGGTTCGAGGGAGGAACCTTCTACTGCTGTTTTGCTAAACAACATGATGCCAAACTATCCCTACACTGGTATTGTTCTCAACCTTGGCCAAAGACACTTCTCTCTGCAGTGTGCAGTACTTAATGCGGAGGTAAGACTTACAAATGGTCAGAGTGCTGAGAATAAGTGACTGCTGAGTGCTCAGCCCAGTGGGACATCTGTACCTCCAGGCCAAGTTCTGAGAACATCTGGGAAGAGGGGTTGGGGAAAACTTAAGAGCTAAAGGATAAAGATGAAAGCCACACCATTCTGTATTCAGGATGTGACTTGGCCATTGTACTCAAGACCTTACTGCAGCTGTGGTTATCTGCTCATGTTTAGTCAACATCACAGCAGGCAACACTAACTGAACTCAGTAGGACAGACAGACAGACAGACAGACACAGACACACACACACAGACAGACAGACAGACACACACACACACACACACACACACACACAGACACACACACACACTATGTAGTTTTTGGGTGCCTGGGGGACTAGGAGGAGAGAGTTGTAGGTAGATGAGATCAAGACACATTGTTTACATGTATAAAATTGTCAAAGAATAAATAAAAGATACTAATAACAAATGTGAGGTTTAATCCATGTGTTTTCTTCTTTAGCCTGTTGATATGATGGGTTAAATTGTTTTTCAGATACTGACTCAGTCTTACAGCCCTGTAAAAATTCCACTCAGTAGTATTCTACAGTTCTTTGCACATTGCTGGATCCAGTGGAATATTTTATTAAGGGGCTGTGCTCATGAGGTATTCATAAAATGAGAGAAGTTGGGTGTAGCTTTTCTCTACTGCTTTTTGTCTAGTTCTGGTCTTAGGATGGTAGAATTAGTTAGAAACCATTTCACTCCAGTTTTCTGGAAGAATCCACAAAGCATGAATCTTAATTTAAGATTGCACCAGTGAAAATATCTGCTTTGGCAAATCCTTTTCTGCAGCTTCTTAACTACCAATTCAAAAATCTCTTTTTCTTTCTTCCTTCCTTCCTTCCTTTCTTTCTTTCTTTCTTTTTCTTTTTCTTTTTTTTTTTTTTTTTTTTTTTTTTTTTTTGAGACAGAGTTTCTCTGTAGCCTTGGCTTTCCTGGAACTCACTCTGTAGACCTGGCTGGCCTTGAACTCAGAGATCTACCTGCCCCTGCCTTCCAAGTGCTGGGATTAAAGACACTGCCTGGCTCCAATTCAAATTCTAATGGTGGTAGATTCATCCAATGTTCATCATTTTACCTATGCTCACATTGTTTGTGGATTTGAGGAATTGGTGTATTTTATCTAAATCATTAAATATATGAATTTAAAGTTGTTCATAACACATTTGCCTCTTAATGGGTGGGGTATCTTTGGAGTGAGCCCATGCCTCATGCCGTGTCTTGATAATTTGTGTCTTCTGCTTTGACCAGAGGTATACCAATTTGAGTGGTTTTTTTTCCCCCAGAGATCTAGCTATTGGCTTCATTCATTTTCCCTGCCATGATCAAGTTCATTGGCTTTGTGTTGTCTCTTGATCACACCTTTTGTCTGCCACCATCACATTTATTTTGACCACCATTTACCAATAGCTTCTTGAAAGAGACACCAAGACACAGGAGACCTTATTTCCTAATGTAATCATTTAGTGTTATGAATTTAACTTGGCATTGTTAGTCACGTCTCATCAATTTTGTAGACTGTGTTGCTAGCTCAGTACGTAGCCTGGTTCCGTTGTATCACAGGTTCAGTAGTTTCTGCGTGCCTTGCAGGCCGAACCTGGGAAAATACCTGCCTCGAAGTCCCGCTTTGAGCTGGGTATCTTTACAGTTCTCTTTGTCCAGTCATTCTCTTCTAAAGACCTCAGAGCACTCAGTGGATGGGTTCTTAGCCTGAAGGACCTTTCCTGTTAGCTTGGGGCAAGGCAAGAGGCTTCTCATTAATGGTGCTAATCTCTTTAGTAATTACAGGTGCTTTGCCCTCAGCAGCTTTGTCTGTAACTGGATTCAAGCTCATTCCTTGTCAAGATGCACATTCCCCACATCTTTCTGCTCCCCACATGTTCTGCTTTTAGTTACTATAAATCTGACTAAGAACAGTGAGTAGTAACTATGTCACAGTGTGGCTGTTAGGCTGTCTTAAAAATTCTTCTGAAAAAAAAAAAAAGTATTTCTTTGGATTCAACCTTGCTCAAAACATTAAAACAACTTACTCATTTACTTATTTATATTGTGTGTGTGCATGGTATACCATGCTTGTGTGGTAGTCAGAGGTTCTGGAGACAAGGAGAAGGCTTTGGAACCCCTGGAGTCAAAGTTATTGGCAGTTGGAGCTGTCTGATGTAGGTACTTGGATTCAAACTCTTAACCACTAAAACCCAGTTCCTGATGGGGTCCTAGTTCCTTTCCGAAACCTCCATAGTCTGAATTCCTGTTAGGAATCTGTGATGACTATTCTTAGTTGTCAACTTGACTACATCTGGAATTAAAACCCAAATGACTGATCTCGTTCTTTCTTTCCCTTTCTTTCTTTCTCTCTCTCTCTCTCTCTCTCTCTCTCTTTCTCTCTCTTCTTTCTTTCTTTCTTTCTATCTTTCCTTCCTTCCTTCCTTTTTCTTTCTTTCTTTTTTTAAAGATCTGTTTATTTATTTTGTATAGTGTTCTGCCTGCATGTATGCCTGCAGGCCAGAAGAGGACACCAGATCTCATTACAGATGGCTGTGAGCCACCATGTGATTGCTGGGAATTGAACTCAGGACCTCTGGAAAGAGCAGCCAGTGCTCTTAACCTTTCTCCATCCCCGAGATATTTTTCTTAATTAAATCATTTGAAGTGCGAGTCTGTTTCTAATCTGGATCTTTGAGGTGAGAAGATCCACCTTTAACCTGGACCACACCTTCTCCTGGCAGCCTGTATAAAGGACATGGAAGAAGGAAGCTTGCTCTCTCTTTGCCTGCTTGCTCTTGCATTACTCTTGCTAGCAAGTCCAATCCTACATTGGCATCAGAGCCTACTTCTTTGGGATTCTGGAGTACACTGCAGAGCAGCTGAGACACCCAGCCTCTTGCACTGAACTATTGGATTCTTGGATCTTCCATTGATAGATGGCCATTGTTGGACTAGCTGGACCATAGCTTGTGTGTGGATATGTGCACATGTGTGCAGATGCCTGGAGGCCAGAAAAGGGTACCAGATCCTCTGGAGCTGGAGTTATAGGTGTTGTCAAATGTGGGTCCTGGGACCTGAACTCTAGTCCTTGGCAAGATCAACAAATGCTCTTAAACCATTGAGCCATCTTTCCAGCCTGTTTCATTTTGTTTTGTTTTTAAATACCTAAATTTAAAAAAATAATTTATCAAATTTGGATTTTAGCTTCTTAGCTGAGCTCAGGAACCTTGGTATTAGTTCTTTGAATATCTTTTCAACACTTCTCTCATGTGACCCCAGTAATGTTAATGCTAGACTTTTTGTTGCTACCTCATAGATGCCTGAAGCCCTGTCCATTTCTCAGTTTGTTTTAGCTCTGCCCTTCAGGCTGACCACATTTTGTTAATTTGTCTTCATGTTTATTGATTTTTATCTTGTTATCACTATTCTACTTATAACTGAGTCCTCCTGGCGAGTTAACATTGTTTCACTAAGTCCTATTTTTTTCTCGAGTTATGTTTTTCATATAAGTACCTTTGTCTCTTTGTATAACTTACGTTTCTTGGTTGAGATTTTCTATTGTGAAATTTGGTTTTAAGATAATTTGCAGTGGTTGACATTGGCTCTTGGTCTGTCCGACAATTTTCATTTTTGTACTGTGTGGAGACATGTTCGGTCTTGCCTTGCTCCTGACCCTTGTCAAGCCTTCCCTTACCCTGGATGGCCATCTTGTTTAGATCTGATCAGCTTTGGTGGGCTACAGTTCCTAGGGCCGTTTTCAGAAGCTTGAAGTGGTATTCTGGCTTGCCTTGTGCCACTGGGCTTCCACAGTGGCCTCCACTCCTGTCATCTGTAGGAGAAGCCACCTCTGCAGCAGATCTGGGGTCAGAGTGGATGTCCCTGTGTCCATGTCAGTGATAACTTCAGCTGGAAAGTGAGGAGATGCTGGCTTCACCATTTCTGGCCCTGTAGGTTTGTTGTCCCAATTGCTTGTGCCTGGCTGTGGAACTGGTCACTTGTGCCTGGCTGAGGCTCTGAAGCTGCCCGAGTGAACAGAGTCAGCCACTTAGTGCTACAGGAGCGTCAACCCCCCACCCCCATGGGTCCATACTAGGTTATTGGGCATCTCTTTTCCTGGTTCTTTTGGATGGAGAAAGTAGGAGTATTATGTTCAGTCCACTTTATTGTCTTAATTTTGGTCTCTTCCTTCTCTCCTTCCCTCCCTCCCTCTCTTCCTCCCTTCCCTTCTGATATCAGTTATCAGGTGAGTTCTTTTCCCTCTCATCAATTAAAGCATGAAAAGACAGGAAAATGGCTTAGTGCAATGTGGAAATAAGGTTGATTGACAAGCATTATGGATTTCTTGAGCACAGAAGGGGCCCCAAAGCTGGAGAAAACGCCAACCCTAAGGAGTTTGGATTTTTATTTGGGTTTAGGGTGTCCTGCTGGTGATTCCCTCCTCTCTTTTTTCTATTGGTCTGAAGCTGTCTATGGCCCTTCTATAGCAGGGGTTGGATCTGTCTCTGTAATTGATGATTGGCTGGGCTGAGAGTGGGCACCTCAGCCTTCTTTGTTCTTTGTGGTATAACAAGTATGTAGTGGGTAGCCATCCCAGCATTGGCCTGGAAGCTCCAACCCCCATTGAGGCTTCAGTAATGATCACGCCCACAAGGCGGGGCAGAGGAGGGAGCGGAAGACTGAGGATCAAGAGGAGGTTGCTCTCTTGGTTTGGGGAGGCTGGACGCTGGAGGTAGACTGAGCAGAGTTCTCCAGAGAACACCGCCAGACTGTGCTATACCTTTGCCAGACCCTGCAACCTACCCCTTCATTTGTAAGTTACCCCACAAAATAAACCTCCCTTTTAACTACGTGGAGTGGCCTTAATAATTTCACCAATACAAGTACAGAGAGACTCATTGTGTATGAGACATGGGCTACATTTCAGAGAAATAGAAACTTATTGCTGGGGATGAAAAAACCACAAAGACACGAAGGCTTACTGCCTATTGCTGGGGGCAGAAAGGTACAACAAAATCTCAAACTGGGATGTTTATGTTCCTTCTTCTTCCATCCTAGATCCGACAACCTCCCCCTCTCCCTCCCTCCCTTCTTTCTTTCTGTCCGTTGGTTCTTGGCTTCAGGCCTCTTCAGCATCCAGCTGACCCGTGTGAGGGCTAAAAATAAAACACAGAGGCCTCACCACTGTGCTATCCCTTAGCCTCTGAAGTCTACAGTCACTTTTGAAGACATTTTTTAATGGACTGTAAATCAGCTATGATCCCTTTTCCTTGTTTTCCCTCCCACTTTTAGCATCTTTTCTGGCTACCTATAAACTATTTCTAGGGTCTGAGCTTCGTTAGGGTGGAGTTGTGAGGGAACATGTCTGCAATATCATCTTCTGAAAGTGGAAGCTGCACCTTTTATTTATTTATTAAACATTTTATTGTTTGTTTTTTGTTTTTGTCTTTTGTTTTTTGAGACAGTGTTTCTCTGTATAGCTTTGTGCCTTTCCTCGAACTCGCTCTGTAGCCCAGGCTGGCCTCGAACTCACAGAGATCTGCCTGCCTCTGCCTCCCGAGTGCTGGGCTTAAAGGTGTGCACCACCCCGCCCCACCACTTGACGTTTTAAAACATGGATTATTATCTAGTAATGTGTGGCCCTTGTGCTGGGTTTCTCTCCAGGCCAAAGAGCCTTAAGAAACAACAGGTTTCCCTGAATGGCTCTCAGGGTTGATCCCAGGCTCTCAGGGTTGATCCCAGGCTCTCAGGGTTGATCCCAGGCTCTCCTCAGGGCCGGGCACTCTGGGAGGCTTCAGTACATCATCAGTTGTCTTCATTGATTTGAGCCTGTGGTAAGGCAGCCTTTTATGGTGGTGACGGATCCAGGTAGACTCAGAAAACCCAAATTGGCTTGGCCATGCAGCCAAATCTGGGGTTTCTTGAATTCTCTGCTGATTTCTTTCCTAGAGTCTGGCCCACCTGAGACAGGGGTACTCCAACTGTACACACTGAAGATTTGTTTGGGGTAGAGACTTCCTCCACAGTCCTGTCGCTCCCTCTACTCTGTGCATCTGTTCAGAGATAAGAGCCCTAGTAATGACTTAGGAGTGGGTATGTGTGGTGTATATGTGGTATGTGTGTGGTACATGATGTGTTTGTAGTGTGTGTGCTATGTCTATAGAGTATATGTAATATGTGTGTGTTGTGTGTATGTATGTGTGGGGTGTGTATGGGCATATGTGGCATGGAATGTATGCATGCGTGTAGTGTACATATAGTGCATAGTGTATATGTAATAAGCATAGGTGTATATTATGTATGGAATGCATATGGTTATATGTGGTATGTGTGCTATGTGTGTGATGTGTTTGGTACATGCTCTATATGTAGTATAGGTAGGGGTGTGGTATGTGTATACATATGTGATGTGTATATGTGATATGTATGTGGTTTGTGTAAATATGTATGGGGTATATGAGTGTGATACAGGCTTTATGTATAGTATCTATGCTTGTGCTGTTTATGTGTAGGGGTGTATATGAGTTGTGTGTATGGTATGTGGGGCGTGTGGTAGTATGTGATGTGTGTGCACTGTGTATGTATGTAGAAGGTGTGTGTGATACATGCTGTTTGTGTATGCTGTGTATGTATATGTGTGTAGAGTATATAGGAGTGTAGGTGAGTGCATGCTCTATGAATGTGGGAATGTGATGGTCACCACACACTCTCTCTGCACACAGGAGGTGGCTGTGGCTCTGGACTGTTTCTTATTAGTATTTGAACTTGGAACAGCTGTGTGAGCTTTTAAATCATTTGTGTGTCTCCTGCATGGGCCAGGTGCCCTGGTTTCCTCAGCACTGCACCTCTGTAGTGTGGGCTGTTGATTAGGAGCTAATCTTATTCTGAGGTAGAGCTAAAACAAAGGTAGGCACTGGGCATGGAGGCATATGCTTGTAATTCCAGTACTTAGGAGACTGAGGCAGGAGATCCTGATTTCAAGGCTAGTCTGGGATATATAGGGAGCACATGGTAAGACTTTATCTTTAGAAGGAGTCTAGCTGGGCAGTGGTGGTGCACTCCTTTAATCCCAGCACTTGGGAGGCAGAGACAGGTGGATCTCTGAGTTCGAGGCCAGCCTGGTCTACAGAGCAAGCTCCAGGACAGGTACCAAAACTACACAGAGAAACCCTGTCTCAAAAAAAAAAAAAAAAAAAAGAGTCGCTGGTAATCCCTTGGATTTCAAAGTCAGAATCAGAATCAGGGCCATAGGGACCTGAGCCAACCTCTCAGCCCTTCCTCAACAGATGATTTGCATCTAGGTAGCTTTCTAGCCCAATGAGCCACAGTCAGATGGGCACTCTCAGCTCTTCAGCTTATGGGAACCCTGTGGGGCAAACATGGGAGAGCTCCACAGATGACCTGCTGTACAGTCAGTTCTTAGCAAGGGGTCGCTGTTGTTAGTTTTATTTAGGGTTGTTGTCAAGTTCATGAAGGAATTGGGTTCCTAAATCCATGCAGGTGTGATACAAAGCCCACCATGTTTCCTCTCTACTCATCCAGTCTTTACAGTCTGTTAGGATGTGGCCAGTGGCAGCCCTGTCCTAAGGTAGCATCATCCCTCTGGTCTTTCACTGGGAAGGTGTCCTTCTCCTTCCTCCAGGTCAGCAGCATTATGCTAAGCTTGAGGGCTGGCATCCAGTGCTGAGCACTGAAGTGACCGGGCATGGTGCATGGTGCAGGGGCTGTTCCACAAGACAGGCTTGCTACAGTGGCACACTGAATACTTCCCTCTGGGGATAGGGAAGGGCAAGGTGATTAACAGAGAGCTTCTGTGCAGACCCTTCACCCTATTCTCCTGCACTTTGTAGCTGTGTGGGTGTTAGGATCTGAGAGACATGGAGGAAGGACAACACAGGAATAACCAAGACTTAGCTGAAAAGATAGGCCAGGGCCCATGGAATCCTACCAAGTATGGATACATTTTCCAGTGGGAAACTCAGAGACGCTTTCTGAATCCTGGGAGTCCCTGGAGTGAAGTTTTACACTTACTGGGATGGTTGATGTCCCCAAGAATGAAGGACCTGCCATGTTAGCTCTCTGCTCTATGTTACACTTTCCAGAGTTCTGGTAGGTAGAGGGTGAAGAAACAGTTCCTGAAGCAACCAGAAGGAGGTGGGAGGAGCAAATCCCCAGGAGCCAGTGTTCTTTCTGGGCCAAAGGTGGGCTAATCTTGGTACCAACCTTGACATCCCCTGGGGTGCTTGGGCTTGCCTCAGAGGCTTTACCCCTTCTGGTCATATACACCCTGCCTTCTCAAGCTGCACCATGGGACACAAAGCAGGCTCTATAGGGGAGAGGTACTCTGGTGCAGGATACTGTAGTCACCTTCTGCTATTGAGAGAGTGGCCGGAAATTTGAGGGTAGGGCCAGTATGATGTTCCAGGGCAATGTGCTTCCAAGACAGACAGCACTCTCCCCGATTTGGGCAGTGATGAGCCTCTGTAGGAGAAGTTTTAGGAATCTGTCTCCATCTTCCCCATGCTGAGGTTATGGTAGCCTGTACTTCCACACTTGGTTTCTACATGGATGCTGGGGATCCAAGCTCAGATACTTATGCTGTGCAGCAAGTACTTTGCTCCCTGCTCTCTCCTCTGTTCTCCTTCTTTCCCTCTCTCCCCAACCTGGCCAGGGACAACTGCAGTGGTGCTGTCAGCATGGTCCCTTTTCTTTATGTGGCACCAGGAATTGAAGAACACAGGCCACTTAAAGAAATTACTGACAACGAATAAAACAGTGAAAGTTGGCTTGGTGGAAGGTTCTGGACTGCAATCAGGATTTCTGATGGAATGTTACAATCTGCCTGCCAGGATATGATTTCCGAGACATTGAAAGGGAGACTTCAAAAATATTTTGATTTGCTTCATTTGGGGCTTTCTAAACATTTACTATTTAAAATCTTTCAGATTAATGATTCAAAATGCCGCTTGTTGCAACGACTTATGTTTGGTGTCTACTTGCCATTTATAAATGTTCAACAAAACGGGTCTCATGTGGCATTTTGGTGAGGTTTGTAACTGCAGTTGTTGGTTTATCTCGGGATTCTAGCGTCAAAGGCATAAGAGGATGATCAGTGCCCTTTAAAGGAAAGTTAACGCTGTTTCAAGGGGACAAAACACAATGGATAATGGGGGACAGTCCTTCTCTCTCTGGCCCACAGAGAGAGACCTCTCTAGTGAATGCGTTATGAGATGGAGGTAAGGGAGGGGCCTAAATGAAGTGTAACTATGCCTGCCAATACGGCCTCTCACACTAACACCCTCTCTAGGCTGCAGACACCACACTGATGTACTTATGGGGTCCCCCCTTAGCAACAGAGTTTCCATGGAAACACATTGTGACTTGCTGAGAGGAAGCGGGCAGGAGGAGTCTGCAGGAATTTCTCATTGAAATAATTACAGTCGCACTCCGTGTGCTGGGGGAGATGAATGCACCATGACTTGTTTTCCAAATTCCTTTTCAATGCATGTTTGCGACAGCCTTGCACCGAAGGCTTGTCACAAATGCTTGCTATTTTAAAGCTAGATTATATTGTATTTTTTGAAAAAAGCACATCATAAGCACTTGGTGGCCAATTAGCATTTTTTCCTAGTATGGAGGGAGTCATATGAATTTAAACATTTGTCCAGTTAAGAAAAATCCTGCAGTGTTTTTCATGCATGAGAGAGAGAGAGAGAGAGAGAGAGAGAGAGAGAGAGAGAGAGAGAGAGCGCACACCATATGTGTATGCAACTCTAAAGAATTTGATAGAGTTTTGTACTTTGGTTCAAATTCCATGTATAATGATAATTTAAAAAAAACTTCATATATCACAGCAAAGTAGATCCTATTTGTACTCTAACTTTTAATTCTTTAGTAATTTAGGAAATGTGGGGCTGTTGTAAGAGGTTTTGTTTGTATGCTTAGACAATATCTGCAAAGGGTTTGAAAAGAGAAAATGGCATTTAGTGAATTACCTCCAAGTCTTTGCAGTGAGAACTAGATTGTTATTTTTGCGCTCTCTCTCTCTCTCTCTCTCTCTCTCTCTCTCTCTCTCTCTCTCTCTGTACATGCATGGACATGCACATATTTATGTTCACATGTGTGTGCTAGTGCATTTGTATTCATGGATGGACTTACATTTGGAAGTCAGAGGCTCACACTGGCTCACCAGCTTCGGGAGCCTCTTCTTTCCATCTCCTCAGTTCTGGGACTACAACTGTGCACCATCACACCTGACTCACTCACATAGACTTTGAGTATCAAACTCAAGTCTCCAGGCTTGCAAAACAAGTAGTTTACCAAAAAGAGATATCTCTCCAGTCTACAGGTAGGTACTTAGTGTTCTTTTATGTATTCATTTTAAGATATGTTTGTGTGAGCTTGTATGGGTGTGTATGAACCACATGTGTGCAAGAGCCCATGGAGGTCAGAAGAGTGCATAACATCCCCTGGAAATGGAGTTATAGACAATTGTGAGCTACCATGTGGGTTTGGGAACTGAGTCCAGGTCCTCTGCAAGAGCAGAACACGCTGATAACCGCTAAGCCATCTCTCCAGCTTCAGATTGTTATTTTAGAAGAAGCTTTCTATGAAAGGTGAAAAATGTAGATGTCTTCCTTGCTGCAGTCACATACAGTATCAGCAGGCACAAGGGGTTCTAGAAATAGTGCTGAAGAATAGCCATCTTTGCACACCTTTTCTTAAACTCCCCATTTTAGGTTTTGTGTTGCTCTTAGGGAGTTCTGTTTTGTGCGGTTCTTTCAGTACCACCATATCTTGGTGGACGCCAGCACAGCTTCTTTACTAGCCTGGCCACTTGGCATCCTCAACTGAAGGTCTCAGGAGAGCTCAGATGCCTCGTCAGTGTCAGTGCTTCTTGTCCTTCTTCCTGAGCCTGCCCTCTTACTGCATGGACCATTGTCCACTCTCAGCAGACATCCTCTCCCTGTTCTAGCTCCATTTCTGTCATTACAATAAAAATACTCTGGCAAAAGACAACTTAGGTAAAAATGGATTTGTTGGAACTCATAAGTCCAGGTTATCATCCTGGGTTTTCCCATATCAATTAACTTAATTAAGACAATGTAGAAGATCCTTGGTCGAAGCTCTCTTTCCAGAAAATTTTAGGTTGTGTCTAGTTGACAGTTAAAGCTAACCAATTACGCTCAATTCTGGGGGAAGTCACCCGATGTGAGTACACTGACATTTGTGAACACATGGAGGGAAGGCTATTACAGAGGGAAGTAGGGGTGGGAAGGGCCCCATGGAAAGGATGGTATGGATTCCACCTCCCAGCCTGGATCCAGGCCTGCAGCCCTCAGCATACCCCTAGGGACCCCTGGTAGACACTTGGTTCTTGTTTTCCAAGACCCCAAAAGAATGGGAGAAGGACATTGCATTGTCTGTACCTTAGATCATCACTGCCTTTGCTCTGACATTTTAGTTGAAGAAAGAAGAGAATGTTCAGTTCTGTTTGAATGTTTTGGAGGAAAGTAGAAGACTTTGGAACTTTGGACTAGAAAAGTGATTGAATGATGTAAGTGGAGTTTCAGGGCCATTAAAGTGGGAGCCTAGAAGGCTGTAGTGCTGAAAGTAATGAGGACTATGGAGGCCTAGCTCAAGAGGGAAGCAGTTCTAACATAGTGGGACTAGAGACCATTCCTAGGATACTTTGGTTAAAAAAATATGGCTGCTTTCTGTCCTTGTCCTAAGAACTTGTCTGAGGGTAAATTAAAAAGTAATGGGCAAATTTCTTTGGCACAATGTTTACTGCATAATGTTGAGTCTGTGGGGTGGTTGTTACTGACTTTGCTTATGCAGGTCTGAAGTCAAAAGAGCAAGTTGGGGAGAAAGAAATACAAACTGTACAGTGTGAAGAAAAAAAGCACTAGGAAGCTTAGTGGGATGGCCAAGGCTGAGTGAGAAGAGAGGCTATAACTGTTAAGGAGGTTTGAGTCCTTAAGGAGCGACCAGTTCTGCACTGGAGTAAAGAGAGGGGTGCCCTCGGGTGAGACCCACTCAAATGAGCTCCCACTTGTGAGAGGTCAAGGCTTTCTGATCCCAGAAAGCAACAGACTCAAAGCTCTGCTGCTAATGCGGCTCAAGGTGTCCAGCATCCATCCCAAGCTGGCAGATGAACTTGGCAGTGTCATGTTCACAGTTCTGGCTTTAGAGGCTCGAAGAATGCAAGAGTGTAGGGGGTCAGCTGCTAAGGCCAGGAAGTGTGAGGCAGGGGAGTCCCTACATGACTGTGAGAGGTCATTTTGTGAGGCTGTGAAAGTGAAGCCTGGGTTGCAGTGAGGCCTCAAGCTGTTGGACAACAAGAAATAAAAAGACCAGGATAGGGTTGAATGAAATAGAGACTAAATGAACAATGTATAGAATCAATCAGGGAGTTGATTCTTTAGAAAAATAGATGAGATTGATGAACCCCAAGTTAACATAACCAAAAGAAAGGGAGAAGACCCAGGCTAACAGTTTATAGGTAAAATGGGGAGGGGATGCTACAACAGATTCCAATGGAATCCAGAAGATCATCAGCAAAGACTTTGAAAACTTAGATTCTAAAAACTCACATTTCCTAGAAGAAATGGGTAATTCCCCCATGTGGCTCACCAAAATTAAATTAGAATATAGACAACTTAAATTGATCTATAGCAAGCAACAAGACTGAAGCAGTAATCTCCTGAAAAGAAGAAGCCAGGTCCAAATGGGTTCACTGAATTCTACTGAGCCTTTAAAGAGGGTCTAGGAGCAATGTTCCCTAAAATAGAAATGGAGGAACACAACCAAACCCACTTCATGAAGTGACTTAGCAGGAAAAGGCACTTGCCACCATGCCCAAGGACTTGGATCCTATCCTCAGAACCCACATGGTTGAAAGAGATCTCCTTCAGTTGCCCATTGACCTTCATGTGTGTGCTTTTATGACATGCATAACTACGTGCATGCTCAAATGCATGTGCACACACACACACACATAAATACAAACAAATGAAAGAGAAAACTCTATCTCTTTAATAAGCAGAAAACTGCTCAATAAAATTCTTGGAAACCAAATTTCAAAACACACTGAGGGTCTGAAGAGTGGTTACAAGCACTTACTGCTCTTCCAGAGGATTCTACTTCGGTTCCCAGCATCCATGTTGAGTAGCTCACAACCACCTGGAACTCTAAGGGATCTGACATATTATATTCTTCAAGAGTTTGGTACTGGTACACATCTTTCTCTGTCTCTGTCTCTCTGTCTGTGTGTCTGTGTGTCTGTGTGTCTGTCTCTGTCTCTCTCTCTCTGTCTCTCTCTCTCTCTCTCTCTCTCTCTCTCTCTCACACACACACACACACACCACACAGGGAGGGTTGTAACATATATTCTTTGAAAGAACACATTGACAAGATCACACACTATGCCCAGGTTGGTTTCATTCCAGGGATGCAAAGATTCAACATATGTCAATATAGTACAGCATATAAACTTACATACAGAGGTTACATGATCACCCAATAGATACAGAAAGGCCCTTGACAGTATAATATCCTTTAATGATAAAAGTCCTTCTGAAATGAACTAGAAGGACTATACCTCAATATAATAAAGACTATAGGCTTGTATCCAGTATACTAAATGGGGGGGAGCTGTGAATATTGCAATCCCTTATCTCAAACCATGTTCCCTTATTCAAACTATGTTCCAGAGCTACAGCAACAAAGCATTATGATACTGGTACAAAAATAGACATAGATCCGTGGAATAGGACAGAGGAACCAAAAGTAAATGCACACAGCTGCAGCTATCTAGTGTTTGGCAAAGGTGTTAAAAGCATATATTGGAGAAAGGCTGACTTCTTCAATAGATAGTGCTGGAAAAACAAGACAAAACAGGCTGTCTACATAATAAAAGAACGAAACTAGTCTTTAAATCAATTCAAAACGGACCAAAGACCTCAATGTGAGATCCCAAACTCCGGAACTGCTAGGGTGAAACATGTCTAGATAATAGAAATAGGCAAGAGAGTTCTAAAAGAACCTCAGCAACACAAGACATAACTCTAAGAACTGATGAGTGGGATTTCATGAAATTAGAAACCCCTAATAAAGGAAATAACTATCAGAGTGGAAAGACAGCCCACAGAACAGGAGAAAATTCTTGCTAACTATTCACCCAAAGGGGGTTTAATATCTAGAATATATTAAGAACTCTAAAAATTAAATACCCCAACCCCACAAATCCAATCATTTGTGGGCTATTGAATAGACTGTTCTTGAAGGAAGAAATAAAAGTAGCCAACAAGCACTTGAAAAAGCGCCCAAAAACCTTAGTCATCAGAGAAATGCAAATTAAAGTTACTTTGAAATTCTATCTCATTCCATTCAGAATGACTATCGTCACAAAATCAAGTGACATCAGACGCTGGCTCTGACTTTGCTGGTGAATGCACTATAGGAGTTTCTTTAAAAAAAAAATACTGCCTTATGGTCCAATTATCTGCACACCAATGTTTATTTATGTTATTTGTAGCCATCAAGATATGGGACCAACCTAGATGTCCATCAACACTTGAAAGGATAAAGGAAGGGTGTCACTCAATGGAATGTCATTCATCTGTGAAGAAGTAAGAAGCTAGAGCATTTACCAGACAGATGGAGTGTAGGTCATTATCCTATGTGTAACAATCCAGACTCAGAAAGCCAAGTATTCCACCATTTCCTCTTGCACACAGAACTTAGATTTAGATGTGTATTTACAAATATGTAGATGGTGGAGGTAGAAAAGGAATGAGAGAGGGAAGTGGGAATGTATCACATGAAAACCAGGGGTGGCATTTAGAATGAGGAAGCAGACCAGCAGAATGGAGATGTGTGGGGAAATGAAGGCAAATTATGATGTATGTGTGTATGTATGTATATATGCATGTATGTATATATGTATGTATGTATGAAAAGGTCAAAATGAAACCCATTTAAAAAAGAAAATGTCCAGCATCTTGCTGAAAAGCAGTGAGTCTTTTCAGATTTATACTAATAACTCAGGCAAACTGGAAGAATTCAGTCTCCCCACCCAATTCGGATTCCTTATTTCCAGAGGAAAATGGAAAAGTTCTCAAGAATAATTCTGAGCTCACTGTAGAAATTCAAATGCAAAATGTTAAGTCTAATTTTTGTTGCTATAATGACATACTGGGTTCTTTGTGAAGAAAGTGAGATTATTTGGTTCAGTTTTGGAGGGTGAAACTACAAGATTGGGCTTCCCATCTTTCTTCTGGGAAGGCACAGACCTCTGTGGAGGTTCTAGACAAGAAGCTGTGTTGGCAAAAATACTGTTGAGGTGGACAGCTTAATTATAGGAACATGGGAGTCTTGCAGTTTTGTGTGTCTAAAAGTTTTTCTAACAGTAAATTAATAAGCAAGGACCACATATATACAGAACACCACCACAGAATCTAACTTTACATTTTTATTTTATGTTCATTGGTGTTTTGCTTTCATGTATGTCTCTATGAGGGTGTCAGATCCCTTGGAACTGGAGCTACAGACAGGTGTGAGCTGCCATGTGGGTGTTGGGAATTGAACCCAGGTCCTTTGGCAAGCCATCTCTCTGGTCCTCAGAATCTAACTTTATTGGGTTATTTTGTTTTCTCTTGACACACATGTACTTGAAACTTCCTATGTAACTAAAACAGCAGTCTTGACCCCTTGGACAAGCCTCTATCTCCAAAAATAGTTACATTATGATTCGTAACAGTAGCAAAGCTACAGTTATGAAGTAGCAATGAAATAATATTACTGTTGGAGGTCATCACAACGTGAGGAATTGTATTAAAGGGTTGCAGCACCAGGAAGATTGAAAGCCACTGAACTAGAGGATGTGGAGAGCTTAATCATTTACCAAAGATTCTTTTCCCCTAGTACCAACTGTCCAGAAACATGTTTTGAGAGTCTATTTCTGTTGTGTGTCCCAGTCTCAGACTGTCTTCAAGTGAACAGACTGGGGCAATCTCATTGGATATGGGTCCCTGCACTCATAGCTAGGCACATTCAGACTCAAATAAACTGATTTGTTCTCACAATTTTAACTCTGGGATGTAGTGTTCTCTGTAGCATTAGGGAGAAGTCCTGAGATAGCTATTGAATTTTCCAGGGAGATTGTCACCGGGGAGCCACATCCTAAGTTTAACTGGAAATGTGCCATTTTAGGAATGCCAGAGCGCTTCCTAAAGCAGCAGAGGTGGGCCTGAGAGTGGCTTTATGGGAGCAGAATGTGGTTTGAAGGTCAAAGCCCTGGGGGATGGTACACTGAAACACCCTGGAGAGGGCCAGAGTCTGTCTGATAAAATGCACAGTGCAGCTCCATCCCATCGATGCCACAGGGTCACCATGGTCACAGCAGCTGGCCACTTACCTCTCACACCATCCTGACCAAGCCTTGCTGACCACAGGATATGTAGCCATCCACAGATCATATGATTCTGTAGGAAGCCTCCCACGGACTCTACTCAATTGGCTGTTTCCTAGCAACACACCCACCACACTGTCCACAAGCCCAGAGATGGCCCGACAGCAGCTTAGTACAGTCAAAAATCTGCCACCAGCATCTCATAAGGGGTCTATCAACCCTCTTCAAAGGTGGCTCATTCCCAGCACTTCTGGTGGAGACTTGCAGCACTGTAAAAGCAATGCTAGAGCCCCTATTGCCTAAATACCAGTGTCTCAGATGGAGGCTTCTCTGCCTATCACATCTCTGAGAGCAGACAAGGCATTAGAGTGCTCCCCCTGACTCAGTGTGTGTGTGTGTGTGTGTGTGTGTGTGTGTGTGTGTGTGTGTGTGTGTGAAGAACAGTCCAGGAGCCATGCAGATGTTGTCCCAGTTAATCTAGGCTGTTCTAAATACTACACCAGTCATTTACATCTACAGAGCAAATGCTTGTCTATTAACATGGTGTGGGTGCTAGTCAACATCGTATAATGGTTACTTCCTCCAGGGTCACCACCCAAGAACAACTGTCTGATTCAGGGAGGGAAACAGAGGGTAAAGCTAGTCTACAACCACAATTAACTGTTATTATGGCAGCTGTAAGCCCCAGGTAGGGATGTATGTGTGTACACTACAGACTGCTGGACCTCCACCACTCAGGCATCACTGGTTAGTCTCATACAACATCAGATTATTGTCGGTTGCTTTTCCCACTGAGTGCTTGAGATGAACACTCAGGTGATACTTAGAGCAGCATCCCCCATCCACTCCCAGAAATCCATCCTAACTCCTCAACCCACCATTTTTTTTTGCCCCCACTATTTTTTTTTTTTGTCAATCTGATAAAAAAATCTACCAGGAAATCCAACTGAAGCCTGTAATTCCTAGAGGGTCTCACTGTTGTGTGCTGTACCTCCCTCCCTCTCTCTCCCCTCCTTCCCCCTCCCATTCTATTTTATCACTTTATTCTATCACACACACCAACTTCTCTCTTGTACTCTATTACATCTTAACATTTGTGTTTATATCTTTGGAATGTGTATGTTTTTGTGTGTGTTTTCATGTGTGTGTGTGTGTGTGTGTGTGTGTGTGCGCGCGCGTGCATGTGAAGGCAGGGGAATGTCATTCCACCGTTCTTATTTTTATTTTGTGTGTATTGATGCCTTGTCAGCATTTATGTTTGTGTGAGCCTAGTGTTCGAGGAATCCAGACGTGGGCATCAACGTCCCTGGACAGTTGTGAGCCACCATGTGGGTGCTGGGAATCGAACTGTGGTCCGTTGGAAGAGCAGCCAGTGCTGAATCCCTGAACCATCTCTCCAGCCCCCCCCCCCAACTCCCCGCCTTAATTTTTGAGACAGGGTCTTTCGCTGAGTGTAGAGCTCATTAATTGGATAGGACTAGTTGGTCATGCAACTTCTGGACTCTTCCCGTCTCTTTGTTCCCAGCACTAGGATTTCAGGTGCACACTACCGCCACTGACTGTGGGTTCTGGGAATCTGAACTCAAGTTGTGTGTGTGTGTGCCAGATGTTTCACTGACTGGGCCATTTTCTTAGCCCCTCTTTGTAATAGAAATCTTTTTAAAATTCCATTCTATCTTCTGGGAAGTCTGAACTTGCCATTCTTTTTTCTGTCTCTCATGCCATTGACACCTTTGTTCTATGATAACTAATGATAGATAATCATTCCTTGCAGGGAGAAGGCTCACTGGACAGCACATACCACACCTCTCTGAGGCAGGGTTGTGTGTGGCCATGAAGACAGAAGGTGTGGTTCTGGCACATTGTGTAGCCCCAGAGACCTTTGGCTTCCATTTGTGCAAATGGGGTGTAATCTGTACTTGCAATGGGTGTGCATTGTTTGTTTGTGAGGACATTTCCTGAAGGGTGTGATAGTGTGCATCACCGCACTGGAAATCCATTCTTCCATGGCATCCTTCCAGTTGAGTTTTCATACTTATTCTACAATTTCTGACTATTTTGTTTGTTTTTGAGACAAGATCTCACCATGTATCCCAGGCTGTCTTACCAGAGCCCTCCATCATCCTGCCTCAATCACCCAAATGCAGGAATTCTAAACATGTACCGCCTACCCAATATCTGACCCACCTTTTTTATATTTCATTAGAGAATTTGAAATTGTCCAGTTTCAACCTCTGCTCTGAATGTCTCTACAGGGAAGACTCCTAACTCCCCATGTTGCTCGAATTTCTAAAGGTCTTATAATAAAAAACCCAGAGACTGATATCAGGGTGAAAGCTGAAAAATCAAAGAAGCAGAGCAAGCCACAGCCACCACCTCTCACCTCACCATCTCCTCAGCCTGAAAGACCCTCAGCTGAAAGGGCTTTAGTTTCTTTCTCCTCACATCTTATATACCTTTCTCCGCCCACCATATCACTTCCTGGAATTAAAGGCATGTGTGCTTCCCAGTAGTGGGATTAAAGGTGTGTGCCACCACTGTCTGGCTCTGTTTTCTCTCCTAGACTAAGTCAATCCCATGTAGTCCAAGGCGGCTTTGAACTCACAGAGAGCCAGACAGATCTCTGCCTCTCGAGTGCTAGGATTAAAGGTGTATACCACCACTGCCTGGCTTCTATGTTTAATCCAGTGGCTTGTTCTGTTCTCTGATCTTCAGACAAACTTTATTAGGGTACACAGTACACCCCCATGCATTTATCACTTCACCTGGTTGGACTCTTCATCCTGATGAACAGTACTTGAGTCAGATGAATCCTGCAGGTAGGAAACAAGGGCATTGCCCTGCATTCCTTTCAGTGGAAGATGCTGGGCTGCAGAGTAGTCAGAGCAAGTAGCCTTCACTATCAGCTGTTCCTGCAGAGTGCTTTCTTTACATTGTTATGGAGTTTTAATCCATTTCTTTTTAAAATTATTTATTTTTATTTTATTTGCATTTGTGCTTTGCCTGCATGTATGTCTATGTGAGGGTGTCAGATCTTGGAGTTACAAACAGTTGTTAGCTGCCATTTGGGTGCTGGAAATTGAACCTGGGTCCTCTGGAAAAGCAGTCAGTGAGCCATCTCTCCAGCCCCCCTAATCCATTTACTTTGGCTGCTGGGTCTGATACAGTTGAGAGACCAGAATGGGTGACAGGTTTCTTGTTAGCAGAGTCTGAAGTGGCTCAGGGCTTTACATGGTGAGGGACAGGGAGCATGCATATGTGCATGTGTGTGTGCGTGCGCGTGCGTGTGCGTGTGCGTGTGCGTGTGCGTGTGCGTGTGCGTGTGTGTGTGTGTGTGTGTGTGTATGTGCCTGTGTGTGTGCTTTGGTCTTTTCCCTTCTGTGTGGGTATGTGTGTGATGGTGTCCTTGTGTGGTGATGTTCACGTATTCGGAGAACAGAGAACAGCCTCTACTCATTCTTCAGATGACAGCCATATTTTCTTTAAACACAACTTTTCATTAGATTGCTGAGGGGGAGGGGCATGTATGTCACAGCACGTGTGTGGAGGTCAGAGGGCAAATTCAAGAGTCTCTTTCCACCATGTGGGTCCTGGGGATTGAACTCAGGTCATCAAGGTGGGTCATTTTTCTGGGCCCATCTTGTTTTTTGAGATAGGGTCTTTTAGCCTAGAACTTGCTGAGTAGCCTAGTCTGACTGGCTCCAGAGCCCCAGGCATCTGCCTGTCTATGCAACGCTGGATCACCAGCCCATGGATTTGTTTGTTTGTTTGTTTGTTTTTATGTGAGATTTTGAAGATTGAATTCAGGTCCTCATGCTGGTAAGGTAAGCACTTGACTGACTGGGCTGTCGCTTGAACCTCCTCTCTCCCCACAAAGCCACCCGTGTTCACTGAGGATCCACTCTGACCACCCAATCCCAGTCATGTCCCCAGAGCCCTTCCTCTAAAGGACACAGATTAAGTTTTCCCCCTCTGAATGGTCGCCAGGATTAGACACGAGCTTTCAGAGAACACGTGATACTCAGAGCATAGCGCAGAGTACGAACATGGCATCTGGGTTTATCTAGCCAGGCGCCCCTTTCTCATCAGTGCGGGGTGTTGCCGGTTGACAGCCCGAATGCTTGGGTTTTGGAGACTAGTGCCTAAAATAAGCAACTCGGGGCTCCCCAGGGAGAACAAAGGGCTCTCCTGGGATGAGCACGTGAGCGGAGCTCCGCTGCAGACTGTGGAACTCCATCTGACGCATTTGGGCTTTTAAATTTTCTTTTTTCTTTTTTTCTCTCCTGCATACCAAAATATCCATACCATTTTCCAGTTAACTGCAGCTTTACTGTACTGTATTATATTCTTGGACTATTAACAGCACACACCAACGAGTATATTTTTGTATGTAAATTTACACTGCCATTCATATTTTCTCACTCCTTCTCCTCCATTGGCCTCATAGTAGAATAGACAGCTTTCTGTTGGCTAAAGGGTTAATGATGTAGCTTTGGGATTCCCTCCCCCCCCCCCCCCCCGCCACCCCTCCCTCCTGGAGGCTTAGCTTGCATAGATGTTTTTCTTTATTAGGAAGACTTCAGGGAGAAGAGGCTAGCCTTTGACTGTGCCTTCTGTGTGCATTCATAATAAAAGCTGGTACATTCATGGCTGCTCCATGATGTAGAAGAACCAGTGAATGAAAGTTTGGGTACAGCTCACCTCCAAGAGAGTGGTCCTGCTTCACCCGGCCCTGACCTGACCGGTCTCCAGCGTCCTTATAAAGCTAAATTTCCCCCTCTCTCTACACAGGCTTGTCTCTTCCTTCTAGCATTTTTGTAATCAGTCTGGGTGGGTTATTTTTTTCTTTCTCTCTCTCTCTCTCTTTTTTTCCCACACTGCTGTTGGATAAATGATCCCGCCCTTGATTGAAATGGAATCTTCCACTATTGAGCGAGCCTTTGTTGAATGAGTCATCGGCGCAGCCGCTCATTGGCTGAGGCCGCCCGAGCCCAGGGGATTGCCTGGCACCGGCTGCAAGGCCCCGCTCCATTCACAGAAACGCTGGCTCGCTCGCTGGCCCTTTCATTCACACAAACAGCATCTCATTCACATTCTGTCGTTTTTTTGTCTGCTTCTAATGAAGACCACGGTTTGGGAATGGTGGGGCTGACTTGCTTCAGATTGGAGGGGGACTCTAATCACCATCGAAATCGTCCGTGGGGTGCGCATCTGCTGTTGCTATGCAAGCTAGGGGAAGGGAAAAAAGAGAGTGCGGGGTGGCTGCTGGGCTAGGGCTGCGGCGCCGTTGGAGAGCGGTGGGGAAGTGTTTGTTGCGCCAAGGGCCGGCCTGGCTGCTCTGCGCTCCTTCGTCCTCTGAAGCCTGCCTCACCCGCGCTCTCGCCATGGGTGGCGCTCCCTAACCTCCGTTCCTGGGGCTCCCAGAAAGCCTGGGAACCTCGCAGCTACCTGAGATCAGCTCTGGGCGTGAGAAGACTCAGGGTGACCTGCTAGTGTGCTGGAAGGCAAAAACATTCGCTTGCACAGAAGTTACCGGGAAACTTTGACAGCGACTGACCTCCCTGTGGTGCAGGTTATCAATCTTAACGCGTGAGGCCACCTGGCAGAGGCCACCGAGGAAGGGGTCAGTGGGTCTCTGAATCTTGGACAGACCTTTGGGGAGGCTGTTGATGTCCTGTTCTCCTAAACGCCAGGAAGAAGGCCTGTGTGTGTCACTGCAAGCCTGAGCCTGACTCCCAAGGATGAGGCCGTTCTTGCTGTGGGTTTGATGGGCAGTTAGAGCAGCCACATTTTTTTCTGCCTGACTGCAGGGCTGCAAAGCAGCAACTGAAGGGACATTGAAATGGATTGGTGGTGTTCCTAAGGCATGCTTCCAGGGCTTAAACACATTCAGTTGGAATAAAGCTCAAAACGCAGCCCTCTTTACCCTTTTTTCTTTTTTGGCATGGATTTCTGGAGCCTGTTGCCGCTCATCATAGAAACACTATTCTTTTTTGCAAGTAGATTTTCAACTTAACCCTGACTGAGAAAGGCTGCTGATTGCTGTAAATTATCAGGGAAGACCCCTTGAGCTGTACTGAGAAGAAGTTCATGTGCAGATTTGGTTTTTTCGTGTGTTATCTAAGGAATTGCTTCGCCACAGACACTCGCCAGCAGACATTCATGGCTGCTCTGTTGATCTGAACAAGAAAAGCAAACCACAGGAGATTGACGCTTTTTAAAAATATTCATCTGATGGTGAAGGGTCCCCTCTTTTTCTTACTTAAAATTCTTGCTCCTTTCCACATCAGGATCCCTGAGGATTCGCCTGAAGACTTCTTAAGAAGGGTTCGTCACATTTTCACATCGTTGTCAGACACTTCTGGGGCTCACCCACATGAGCTGAGCAAAGGAAGAACAAACCCTAACATGGAATAATGGATTTTGGAAAGTTCAAGAGATCATTTGAAGGAGCTAGATTTACCTTTGGCACAAATGCGGGATGGGGAAGGGGTAGGTGAAAAAGCAAAGATCGGAAGGAAATATCTGCGAAGGTAGAAAAAGGAAATTTGAGAACTGATTGGCTGTAGTTGCTGACAGCGGGTGGATGTCGTTTTCTTCTCTCTCTTTTTGCTACAGGAAGTGGCTTGCGGAGCTCACCGAGCCTTTGTTGAGAAGGGTCTCCTCGGAGTGAGTCACGCTTTTGCTGGGAGCAGCCCCGTGCAGCTGGGTGCTCCATCAGCGGCAACTATGACTTTTGCAAGGCAAGCGTTCCACCCCAACCCGAGGTCTCCCGGGCCCGCGCTGCGTGTCGGCTGCTCTGCTGCCTTGTAACGGTGTGAGGGCTTGGTCGTCGGCCTCGGCTGTCCCTCTCCGGAAAGGTTGTCCTGGGACCCCAGCTCCTCGTCCCTCTCCGGGGCTCGCGGCTCGTGTGCTATGCGGGGCAGCCCGCGCCGGGGCCGGCACCAGCAGCACCCGGGCGGATGCGGCGAGCTCACGGAGGGGCATGCTTCCACGCACCAAGTACAACCGCTTCAGGAATGACTCGGTGACATCGGTCGATGACCTTCTCCACAGCCTGTCGGTGAGCGGCAGCGGCAGCGGCGGCAAGGTCTCGGCGGCGCCCGCGGCGACCCCGTACCTGGTGTCGGGCGAGGCGCTGCGCAAGGCGCCGGACGATGGGCCCGGCAGCCTGGGCCACCTGCTCCACAAGGTGTCCCACCTGAAACTCTCCAGCTCCGGCCTCCGTGGCCTGTCGTCGGCCGCCCGGGAGCGGGCGGGCGCGCGGCTCTCGGGCAGCTGCAGCGCGCCCAGCCTGGCGGCCCCGGACGGTGGCAGCGCGACCCCCGGGTCCCGCGCCCAGGCCGCCAGCATGAGTGCCCCCAGGAAGAGCCGGGCCGGCGACGAGCCGCTGCCCAGGCCCCCGCGGGGCGCACCTCACTCCAACGACCAGGTGCTGGGGCCGGGAGTCACCTATGTGGTCAAGGTGGGTAACTGGAGCACACAACTGGGCGAAGGTCCTGAGACCGGGGTGCGTGGGGGAATTGGGGCATCTGGGGACAGATGTCCTTCTCTGAAGCCAGCCCCAAGGTGTGGGGAACACAGACGACGGTTTGGATATGAGGAAATGCGCCCTCCTTAGCCATCCCTTTGCTTGACAGGGCAAGGAGTGATCTCCAAATGTACCTTTGGCATGTGGGGGCTGGAGGTAAAGGTTGAACTGTCTGGTCACCTCGTATGGGGCCTGCTTTCCCCAGGGCACTGTTGCTGAGGTCTACTTCTGCCACCTGGCTTCATCAGAAGTCCTGCCAGTATCCCCTCTCCTAGGCGTCTACCCTGAGATCGTGGTCTGGCCTACCAGAAGTGCACTAGTCAGACCTGGCAGCCAGCCACCCCTTCTTCCCCTAAGAGAGATGTGCCCCAATGCCACAACTTCTGTGTCTTCCCCTGGTGGCGGTGTGGGCCATATTCCCCTCCAGAGCAAGACCACCCAGCTTCTGGAAGGCAGGGCAGAGGCAGCCTTGCTTCCTATAAGATGGGTTCTAGTGCCTTACCTGGAAAGATATTCTTTGGCTCTGAACTGTTTTGGTTTACTTCAGTGGAAGGAGTAGTTGAGAGTATTTTTCGGGTGATAATTGTCTTCCCTTTAAATGGACTAAGAGGGGATGAGGTTGTGGCTTTTGGACCCACAGGCTGGAAAGGACTTTTTCTTGCAACACAAGGAACGATTTTATAATGTATGATTACACACACACACACACACACACACACACACACACACACACAATCACAGTGTAATTGGTAGAATTCCTACGGTTCACAAGCATGCCACGGCGTCTAAGGTACTCAGCACAGCTCAGTTAATCTGCCAGTGCTAATTTCCTCCAGTCTGGCCCACTGAGGCAGCCACAGCCATGCTTCTCCCAGCTGAGGGCCAGGAGGAGTCCAGCGGCTTGTGCCAGTCTCATCACCCCAGCCCCCTGCGCTAACAGACCTGTAGGACAGACAGTCTGGTCTGTAA
This sequence comes from Onychomys torridus, assembly GCF_903995425.1. Lineage (NCBI taxonomy): Eukaryota > Metazoa > Chordata > Mammalia > Rodentia > Cricetidae > Onychomys > Onychomys torridus. Next base: position 124,173,284 of record NC_050447.1, on the reverse strand, counting down.
GCACTAGTTGCAGATCCAATTTCAAAATTCCACGGGGCACATCTTCGGGTAAAATGCAGTATCTTAGCAGCTTGGAACAACTTCCCACAGGAATGCATGTTATCTTTGACTGTATAAAACACGTACAAAGCTTTCCCCTCTTCAGTCTACACTCTAATTTGACCTCTCAGCTACTGAACACAGATCATATTTTATTATCATATTTTAGCAAAAGGGACACAGATTAGCGTAAAACATACACATCTGGTTGAGTTTATCTTTAAAAGGATGAATGTTGCTTATTTAAATTATATGTCCAGGGGCCAAAGAGTAAAACCAGCCAAGCAAGCAAGCAAGCAAGCAAGCAAAAGCAAACAAAACCCGAACCCTGACAACCTGGAGGTTAAATCATGACTGGAATATATTCGTTATCTCTCTTAGTCTCATCATTGCATTTTATGCTTCTTTCTGTGAAGCATTAAAAATAGGCAAATGGAACTGGGCAAAGCTATTGGTATGTATTAGGTAGAACACAGAGGGGTTTTCAAAATGAGGGACAATTCTCAAACGCATGTTTGGAAAGAACCACTTTGCTTGATGTCAGCTGTACCAGTTTCCGTGGAGCAGATCAATGAATCTGGAATCTGAATTTTCAGCCAGACAAATTAAAATGGTATTTTAGGGAGAAAAATCACTTTACCTAAGGCTTTGCCCTTGTCAGATGGGCATAGGAAGATGAACATAGGAAGACAGTGGGCTTAGCCTGGACTCTTCCTGTGGGGACAGTTTTGAGTTATCTTAGAGTCAGCAGAAGTATGCTGAGGGCCAGAAAGCTGACCGGGTCTACTCTGAGGTTACTTGTGTCCCTGAGGGAGAGGGCACAGCAGTGCCCCAGGGTCACTGGCACGTGGAGATGCATGGCACCCATCACTAGTGACCTGCTCTGTCCTCACTTGGCTCTGCTGCTGGCCAGCAGCTGTGAACAGGGGTATCCTGTGAGCATAAGCCCAGGGGTGGTCCCTGCCTCCCTGAAGAAGTCTAAGATCACACAGAAAGAAATCCAGACACTAAACGACAGTTGAAGTCCTTGTGTCCTGTCCCCTTCAACTGATCGAATGGCCTTCTGTTAGCACATGGCAGCAGATTTCCCACATTGCCATGCTGTGTTTAAAATGACTTGTTTTATTGAAAAACTCAAAAACTTAAAATCTCTTAATTTAGTGTTGTGGATGACTGCAGGACTCTGCTGATACCTTCAGAAGCCTGCGTTTTCTAACAGGGACTCAGTTCTAAAATCTGAAGGTTTACCGTTTGTGAAACTGCTTAATTCTATTTGATATAGTTCTGTTTTCTAAGTTAAAGAAAGCCCCAGAAGTTTTCCAGTTTTCTGGAAAATTCCTACACTGGATCATCACAGGGGTTCTACAAGAGTGCCTAGTGGTGGGTGGTAATGGATGTTGTAGACGGGAGTGATAATGCTCAGATACTTCATCTACTTGACAGAGGTGTCGTAGATACTGAAGCTTGATGGATTTTGATTGTCTATACAGCGTCAAACCATTTCTTCGCAGCGACTAACATTTCCAGAGAAGAATAGAAGAGTGAAAACTGAAAGAAGTTCTCAACCAGCAGAACTTCAAGCCACCAGCACATTTAACCAGTGCCTTCAGCTACCCCGGTCTGCTGTTAGTCCCCCCCCCCCCCTTTTTTTTTTTCTTTTTTCTTTTTTTGTTTTTTTTCGAGACAGGGTTTCTCTGTAGCTTTGCACTTTTCCTGGAACTCACTCTGTAGACCAGGCTGGCCTTGAACTCACAGAGATCCACCTGCCTCTGCCTCCCGAGTGCTGGGATTACAGGCATGTGCCACCACCGCCCGTCTCACCCTTTTCTTTAAGAGTTTTTTTTTTTTTTTTTTTTTTTTTTTTCTTTCTTGAGACAGGGTCTTAGTAGCCCAGGCTACATTTGAACTTACTATATAGTCAATGACACCTTGAACTTCTGATCCTTCTGCCTCTACCTCTTTGTGGAAATTGCAGGTGTGCATAGACCTGCCTGGTTCATGGAGATCCCATGGTATCAAACTTGGGGCTTCCAGCATCCTATGTAAGGACTCTATCAACTTAGCCACAGATCTGAGCCTGCTGTTAAATAAGGGCAAGGGCTTATGCACTCAGGAGAGCTCAGGTTTAGACTACTTTGAGCCAGGCCTCACTGGCAACACTATTTTATCCCTCCAAGTATCCCAGACACTTGTTTGATTGTGGTAACATAAAAGAGAAAGAACAAGAAGCCATGCCAGAACAGAAAAACCTAACAGCAGAGAGCTGTGACTAGTGTCCTTACATGCCTATCTAAAGCTTGTTCTCTATTTGGATGTAACAGTCTAGAGATAGCTGGAGATAAAGGAATGTGGCTTAGCAGCTGCTCACCTGGGTGTGCTGTGGCAGCTCTGTGGACCTCCTTCTCTCTCCTGGTTCCAGTCAGGGAGACTTTAGGAAGGACCTGGAACCAGAGAGTCTCTGAAGACAAGCAGGTCTCAGGTGTGGAGCCCAAGACTACAGTTGTCGGGTGTGAGACTGTGGTCTACCCTAGGCCAGTCTGTGGCTCCAAAGTGTTCCTCCAAGAAGGGCTCTTTAGAATGCAGGTTTTAAAAGGCTGAGAGGGGTTGATGTGCTGAGAAGTGAACACATTTAGAGCAGGCTCAAGTGCTAACAGCCAAAGTAGGATCCAACTGAGAAGCAAAGACTCTAGGTTCCTGCGCAGAGCTGAGCAGACTGGTTGTCATCCAGGGAGCCGCGGGTTGGGCTGTTCAGAGGTCCTGCTGATGTCTGTGTTTCAGTTTGTGGGTATTACCCCTTTACTGGAAGGAAAATGACGAGCCATGTATGGAAATGTTTTCCCCAGTATTGAGCATTGAACCCAGGGCCCCATACATTCTCTGCTATAGTTCTGCTACTGAATCTCCAGGCCTAGAGGAGGTTTTACCAACCAAAAAGGAGGTATGCTGGGACTGGGTTTCTTCTGGAACAAAGCCTTTTTTTTTTTTTTTTTAATGAACCCTTTTTAAAATAATTTTATTTCTCTGATTTATGAATCTGGTGACATCTGGGGTGTGTGAGTCATCTGTTTTATTCATTAATCTTCTATTTATCTTTATGGATGGTTTTTATAAACTAGATTTATTCTGAAATTTATTCTTGAATTTTGATTTGACTCATCTATAAAGACATCTTTTTCTTACAGCTTGTTTTTAGGAGTAAAGTTCATACCAAATAGTCATTGCAAGTCCTTTTAAGTATGTCCATGATGCCTTAGGGAGAATTAATTGAATTTTGTTTTAGTTCTAGATGAGTTGAATTTTGTTTTCTCTTAAAGTTGTTCAATAACCTTGAAATGTGTAGCTTGCATGAAAATACTGCCTAAAACATTTGAACAATAGCTTTAGAAATTCTCATGAGATTAATGGTTAAGTTGTTAATTTGGTCTGGAAAATGTGTCCTCTCTTATGTGACATAAGTGTCGATGTGTAAAATGAGTACACCACGTCACATATCCATATCTTACACCCCATTACAAAGATATATACACATGCTGCATCCACACATATACATATACACCTCACACCCTACACACACACACACACACACACACACACACACACACACACACACAGCCAAGAGATATACTCATACCACACACATCACACCACACCACACATACAGAGTACAATCCCATACCCCATATACTTACACATACACACATTATTATAACCAATTACCACACACACATACACACACCACATATCATATATATATAACATCTATACATCCTATATACACAATGCACAAATATACAACAATGCCACATACTACACACTTACCACTTCATATCCACATATCTCCATCCTCTCATACAATGCAGAACTATATACATAAGCTGCATGTATATACCATATACACTGTGTTACAAAATATCCTTATACACACATTGCATAGACATATATATACACTGCACTACACACATATATGCACCACATACATAAACACACACCTCACACACCACACACACACACTGTATAAATATACACACATGTCATATACTACATAAGACTCATATCTTGCATCACATATGCATGTTTCTCCCATTGTATAATAAATATACATGCTATACACTGCACACATACATAGCACATATCATATACATACACTGCATATACACAAATGCCATACCTTAAACAGATACACACTGCACATATCATAAACATTCAACCTTCATCCTGCATAGATATACATGTGCTACATACCACACACTCACACACAAATAACACATCCTCCACACACACAAATACACTGATTGCACATATGCAACTTACCACACATCATATACTCTGACACATATCCCCACACTCAGACATCACATACATGCATACCCCTTCCTCCACATGTCACATACTCACACACATACCCTTTTTCACCTCTGCAACCCATAGCTGGACAACCAACGGTATTTTGGATTGGGGCTGTTTCCATTCTCATTGGAAAGTAGCAAATGTCTCATTTCTAGAAATGCCCAATCATCTTTCATGCCTCATTTGTATTTATGCTTAAGAATAAAGTCACCCTGAACAATAAGCTATGAGCAAGACTTTGTCCTGCACAAGCCAGTCCTCTGCACTGGGTCTGACCTTTCCACAGGTGCCTAGTTTTGAAAGCATGTATGATAAATATGCTCTGAGCAAAGGCCTAGGGACAGAGAAGTTGGGTCATCTTACAAGCTGTGCTGAACTGTGACCTTGGCTTGGGTTTTAGTACATCAGAGTCTGGGGCTGGCTGGTGAGAGGCAGGGCTACTTGGTATGGGCTTGAAGGGTAGTTCACCTCTCTGGATCTCACTGTGCCTGCTGTGGAAGTTGTACATTGTTGGTCTTTAAAGAGAGTCAGGAGGCTGGACTGGTAGAAATGTTGACATCATGATTGGGAGGGTTCTGGCTCCAACATCTCAACTAATTGGAAAGATGGGCCTACGACAGGCTCTGTACCTTCAGAAGAGCACTTGCCTGGGAGGAAAAGGGCTGGACTCCTGTGCCAGGGCAGACGCCAGTGCCAGCTGGATGAAAAAGCATGGTAAGGATGAGAGGGAATAGGAGGAGCCAGCACACTCAGGAAAATGGATAAGGGAAATGTGGAATCCTTTAATTCATAGTGGAATGGCCAGGTGAGCATACTATCTGGAGAGGAGGAGAAAACGTTTTACCACATAAAATCTCTGATATGTGCTGGATAAAGAATACTGTTCAGGTAGGAGATACTGAACATAGGAATAGACTATGGAGTAGGAGATTGTTGCCCACTGTGTGTGTGTGTGTGTGTGTGTGTGTGTGTGTGTGTGTGTGTGTGTGTGTGTGACTGTACTCTAGCATAGATAATGACCTGGAGTGTATAACTGTACTCTAGGATAGATACTGACCCTGAAGTATGTGTGACTGTACTCTACGACAAATAATGACCTGGAGTGTGTGTGACGACTGTACTTTAGGACAGATGCTGACCCTGGAATATAGCTAGCTGCATGCTAGGATGGTTGACATTTGCACATGTGTGAACTGCCTGCACATGACTTTCTGTGTGCTTGTGGTAATTATTGCTTTCAGGTTGTAACTATTGCTTCCCTAGAGTATCAGAAAACAATTCATTTTGTTCTACATTGATTTCTCATCACTTTCCCACCACAGCAACACCACCAACCCAAACCCCTGTTAGGTACATCTACCTATGTTCACATTTTCTCCCTTGGTCATCTCTTAGTTTTGGAATAATTATGAATGGTGTTAATCAAGCTGGGGTGGGGGGGGGACTAAAGCTCTCCTTTGGATCACTTGATCACAAGCAATGTATCAGGAATTGAAATCTGACTTTCCACATAGTGTGTCTTCATACTCAATAGGGGAGTCTGAGTTCCTCTTGACCCTCTTGCCCACCTGTAGGAGATGGTTGCTGTAGTTCTCTGGAAGCCCACATCTTCCTGGTGCCTCGGCAAGGGATCAGTATTTAGAACTAGCTGTGCTGATAGCTACAGCTTGTCAAATCCATGGGTACATTGATCTCAGAATTCCAGGCTTAGGGATGTATTATGCTGTTCTGGGGTCACAGACAGTGAGGTCTGGGTTTCTAGCTGTGACTTGCAGATCTTATGAGAAATGGCCTATGCAACCTAAATCTTCAGAAAAGGCAGTTCGAAGAGATAGCTTTAGAAGGGGTCCTGAGGTATCCAAGTGAGCTTCTGGGTTTCTGATCATCTGGTAGCCATGTGAATACATTAGAAACACCTCAGAGAAAAAAAAGTTCAAATAACTCATTGTTCCTGTGCTGAGGCTTCAGATGTGAAGCCACATGAAGGCCTCTTCTGAAATGTGTGCTTGTTCCAAAAAGGAAACCTGCACCACAGAGACTCCATTCCCTTCTGCCTCTTGAGGAGGTAGAAAGAAGCAAAGAGTGCAATCAAAATCGTGTGTGTGTGTGTGTGTGTGTGTGTGTGTGTGTGTGTGCGTGTGTGTGTGTGTGTGCGTGTGTGTGTGTGTGTGTGTGTGTGTGTGTGTGTGTGTGTGCGTGTGTGTGTGTGTGTGTGTGTGTGTGTGTGTGTGTGTGTGTGTGTGTGTGTGCGTGTGTGTGTGTGTGTGCGTGTGTGTGTGTGTGTGTGTGTGTGTGCGTGTGTGCGTGTGTGTGTGCGTGTGTGTGCGTGTGTGCGTGTGTGTGTGCGTGTGTGCGTGTGTGTGTGTGTGTGTGTGTGTGCGTGTGTGTGTGTGTGTGTGTGTGTGTCACGTGGGGTGTCTCTCAGTTGCTCTCCACTTTATTTTGTGAGATAGGGTCTCTCACTGAACCTGGAGATCACTGATACAGCTAGACTGGCTGGCCAGGAAACCCTGTATCTGCCTGGGTCAGTCTCCCTAGCTCCAGAGATTACAGGTATACGCTGTCTTGCACGGTTTTTGTTTGACCGTGTGTCCTGGGGATCAAACTCTGGTCTTTGTGTTTGTGAGCAAGCACATTATCATCTGAGCATCACTCAAGCCTCCATCCCAGGAGTGAAGTTTATTTTGCTCCGGATTTTCAAAGTCCCTGGAACTTGGCCGTCATCTGACCCCTCCTTCTCTGCTCAGGTCATTCTGAGGGCCTCCATCTACACAAGGGCCATGATTGCTTGACAGTCTAGAGGCACATACTGAAAATAACTTTAATACTATTGCCTTTTACTTTGCAAATACTAAATATCTCTACTGCCAATATCCCAAATAGAAAGCACCTATTACAGAAAATATGATAAAATCAAAATAACGATGATGTGCTGCCTCACCGTGGATTCACAGTGATAGGGCTGAGTGATTATGAATGGAAGCTGCTGAGACCGTGAGTAAAATCTTCCTTTTCAGTAGACTCTTAGGTATTTTGTCACCATGCTCCTGCAAACACACAAGCATATTACACACACACACACACACACACACACACACACACACACACACGATGTGCTCTTATGGAATGTTCAATAAAATTTTTTTAAAATTTATTTATTTATTTATTATGTATACAGCATGTATGACTGCAGGCCAGAAGAGGGCATAAGATCTTATTCCAGATGGTTGTGAGCCACCATGTGGTTGCTGGGAATTGAACTCAGGACCTCTGGAAGAACAGTCAGTGCTCTTAACCTCTGAGCCATCTCTCCAGCCCCTCAATAAAGTTTTTTGACAGATGTTTTTTAATTGACTTTGACCCAATTAAACAACAGGCAGCAAAGCGCCATCAGAAAGCGGGACTAGTCGGAGGTGGGCAGGTCTGAATTCTGAGCTATCTACCTACCTCCAATCGTCCATGCCCATCAGTAGGAGGGAAGCTTGGCAACCCATTGCCTGCTCTGCCCTCTCCACCCGTTCCTAAGGCCTGGGTCTCAGAGGTGGGAGGGCTGCTTTGTTTAAGGACTTCTTTGTATGAGAAGGTGCTGGCAGCTCTCTCTGAAGAACCAAGCTGTGGTTCTTTTTGTTGGAAGTCACACCTCCTGTAATGAGCATAACCTTTTTTTTTTTTTTTTTTTTTTTTTTTTTTGCACAGTGACATATTAATTCAAGTGGAAGAAGAAAAGAATTCCCAAAGTGGCCACCTGGGAGGGTTGTTTTTCTTATGAATTCGGGTTAGTTCCTGGAGCAAGGGTAGTGTAAGAGTGAGTAAACCAGTGAAGAAAATGACTCCTGTTTCCCAGCAAGGTGAAGTGCTGGTTGTCCCTTGAGGAGGGCTGGGGCCACACAAGCTCTTCTCCATTCACCCTGGAATGTTGATTCATTCCAGTGCAGAGCAGCAGAGCTGCTGTGAGTTTGTGAATGCAGTGACCCTGTCACATCCAGAGAACAGCATTCACAACACTGCTCCCCATCTTCTGGCTTTTACAACGATTTCTTCCTCTTCTGTAACATTCCTGGGCCCTTGGATGAGTGATACAAATGTCTCACTCAGGGTCAAGAACTTGACAGTCATTTAATTCTCAAAACTTTAACTAATTATGAGTCTCTGTATCAACTGCTGCCCAGTATAAAAAGAAGTTTCTCTGACCAAGGTTGAGAGCAGCACTAATCTATGGGTATAAGCATGCATATTTAGAAGGCAGTTTGACAACATAGCCACTTAGCAAAACAATAGTGGTAGGTTCCCTGCTAGAGCCTATGACCTGAGCAATGGGCTTTTGACCAATGTGTTAGTAGTCAGGGTTGTTTAGAGAAATAGAACTGATAGAATGACTATCATCTATCTTTCTGTCTGTCTCTCTATCATCTATCTATTTGTCTATCTATATACCTATCATCCATCTATCTATCTATCTATCAATCTATCAATCTATCTATCTATCTATCTATCTATCATCTATCTATCATCTATCTATCTATCTATCTATCTATCTATCTATCAATCTATCAATCTATCTATCGGTTTATTAGAGTGCCGTCCAGGCTGTACAACAATGGTTGTCTGCATATGGAAAGTCCAAAAATCAAATACTTGTTCAATCTACAAGGTTGGATGTCTCAACTGATCTTTCGCATGCACCAGAATCCTGAAGAAGTAGGCTCTAGTGCCAGTGAAGGAATGGACTTGCCAGTGAAAGCAAGGGCAAAGAATCAAAGAGCAGTCTCTCCCTCTTTCCATGTCTTTTATATAGGCTATAGCCCAGATTTAAGGTGTGTCTTCCCATCTCAAATGATCCAGTCCACAAAAACTCCTCACAGGTGTGCACAGTAGCTTGGGTTGTAGCTAATTCCAGATATTATCAAGTTGACAAGAATAGCCATCACAATCAGATTGACGGTACTAGGTCTGAATCCCTCCCATGGAGCTGTCCCATCTAGGAGGATTCTGATGTCCCTTTGTAGATCACAGAACCCTTTATTGTCCTGGCCAGCCTCCTGCTGTCTCTGTGCATCTTCTTGGTTAGGAGTCTGGAGACAGGGGTGTGCTAGTGAGTAGTTATCAGCTGGCTCTCTGGACAAAGCTGCCGTGATTGATGTCTGTTCATGCTGGGGTGAACGGCTGTGTGGAGAGATGGGAAAAAAACAGACATGATAAGTTCACCCCAAGGTGCAGATGGTAGGAAGATGTACTGCAGAGATTGGGAAATGATGAGTGTCAACTACCAATTATCACTGCTTTTCCTATCACCATACAGATGTGCTGATCATATCACCATACAGATGTGCCAATTTCCTCTTCCAGTCTCCATCCTCAACACCCTTTCCTTCCTTTAGCATACCTTTAAACCCTCTCTCCCTTTAAGCCACCATCCTTATTTGTATCTTTCCCATTCCTTTGTGTGTATGGGTATGCGTGTGCTTGTGTATGTTGATATTGTGTGCTGTGTGTGGTGCATGCGTGAATTAGTCAAAGTTCCTTAAAGTAAGTATATATTGAAAGGACAGCTTAAGGATCAGCTTATACAGTATTGTCCAAGTAGTCCAATAATGGCTGTTTTCACGATGGAAAGGCTGAGAACCAGGTAACTGTGTTCAGTCCACGATGCTGGGAGCTTTAGTGGTCTTTATCTGGCACTGCAGTCCTGGAACGTTCCTGGAGGGCTGCTGACTTTAATTCCATCCTGGGAAATGGAGGAAACTGGGTTCTGAGATCAGTGAATGAAGGAGGCAGCATCAGTGGCTGCAGTGGTGGTGGTGGTGGTGCCGGCAAGATAGACTGCAAACAGGGTAGCTGAACTGGCAAGTAGACAAGAAACAAAGCTTCCTTCTTCTACACCTTCCTATCTGCTGCCACCAGAGGGTGTGACTTACATTTAGGGTGAATCTTCCCACTTCAAATAACCTGATCAAGAAAATTTCTCATAAGAGTGTCCAACAGCTTATCCCTTAGTTGAGTCCAAATCTAGTCAAGTTGGTGACCAAGATCAGCCACCAAAGTGCATCAGTATGTGAGTGTGCACACTCCTGAGCTTATGAATGTGGAGTCCTGAGCAGGATATCAGATGTCTGTCTCTATTATATTCTCTTATTGCCTTGAGATAGGCTCTCCCACTGGACTGGAAGTTTGCCATTTGAGCTAGGCTGACTGGCCAATGAGTTCTTGGGAGTCACCCATCTCTTTCCCTTTCACTGCTGATGTTATAGGCATAGGCATCCACACCTGACTTTTTGTGTGGGTGCTGGGGGTTTGAACTCAGGTCCTCAGGCTTGTAGAATGAGAGTTCTTACCTACTGATCCATCTCCCCCAACCCCCACTTCTCTTGTTCACATTCATATGCAGTGGTTAGCTTCTCTTCTGTTTCAATTTTGGGTTGTTTCTTAGCAGGCTTCCCTTTCTACCCATCACTGTGTTGCTCTGTCAATGTATAAATTAGTTTTTCAGTTCAATGGTTACTCAAAAAGCTCCCACTCTGGGGGAGGCTGTGCTAGGAGTTGGGTACAGGCCAATGAATTAGAGTTGCTGCCTCTTCTTTCAGTATCAAGTGGAGAGAGGGAAGGAAATGCCAGGGATCTGTAATGGCCCCAGAAATGTTGAGATCAAGAATGGTTCTGCTGGGCGGTGGTGGTGCATACTTTTAATCCTAGCACTAGGGAGGTAGAGGCAGGCAGATCTCTGTGAGTTTGAAGCCAGCCTGGTCTACAAAGCAAGTCCCAGGACAGCCAGGGCTGTTACAGAGAGAAACTCTATATCAAAACAAACAAACAAACAAAATAGTTCTCTCAAGGGATGATGTAGAAACAATCTGGAAGGTGATGGTATATGCATGCATAGGAGCTAGTGCATAGGGTGGGGGCAGTGAGGGAAGAGAAGGAAGACAGGAGAGCAGAAGAAACAATGTATGTGCGTTACAGGGCAGGAGATAGAATCAGAGCATGGTCTCATGTGGCTGTAGCATGTAGAGAATGGATAAGCTGATTAGGCTGAGTCAGGCCTGAGGCTCTCTGGGCCTTGGTTAAGTGTAGCACAAAATGGAGACCAAATGTTGATTCCATCCTGTGCGTGGAGAAGTGACTGGAGAGGTGGGAATGAAAGAAGAGACAGTGGGAGAGGTGACTGGGGAGATGCATGTATTGGTAAAGTGCTTGCTGGGCAAGCTTAAGGCCCTAAGTCCAATCTCCAGCACCCACAGGAAAGGCTGTCTGTGCCCTTGTGATCTTAGAACTGGAGAGAGATAGAGAGATAGGAGAATCCCTGGGGCTCATTGGCTGGCCAGGCTAGTCCACTTGATGAGTTCCAAGCCAAGGGGAGACATTGGCCAATGAGAACACTTGTCTCAAAAAATGAGGTGGATGACTTCTGAGGAATGACATTGAGACTGACCTCTGGCTTCCACATGTACATGCACACATGTGTACATGCACCTCATCCCATTCCCAAGAAAGCTAGTAGCAACTTGGACCATAGAATAAAGGTGGGGGTGAAGCCTATGGGTATGTTGGGCACTGTGGGGGCAGTGTGCCATCTGCTGTCTACTAGGCTTCTTAAGAGCTGCTGCCAGTGTTTCAAACTGAATTGACAGCTTTTCCCTCCAGTGTCTATTCTTTCTTAGTGTGCCATGATACCCCCACCCTCAAATCAGAAACTTCCGAGTCATCCCCAAATACTTCCTGCCCCAAGCTCATGCCATGTGTTCAGGCACAAGACTGTTATTTCTGCCTAACGACGCTTCAAATGTTCTTCCTGTGCTTTGCTTTCGTCCTGATTCATGTGCTCATCATGCCTAGGTTATTATTGCAAACACTCCTGGGTGTGGTTAGCAATTGCTCTGGGAGAGGTTCTTCTCATTAAAGGAACGTGTGGTTGTTTCCCAGTGTGCCCAGCCACCAGATCCAGGGAGCAAAAAGTACAAGTTTCTCTTCACTGCCCTTGCTACTGATTCCCTCTCTGTCTCTCTCTCTGTGTCTCTCTCTGTGTCTCTCTCTGTCTGTCTCTCTGTCTGTCTCTCTGTCTGTCTCTCTGTCTGTCTCTCTCTCTGTGTCTCTGTCTGTCTCTCTGTCTCTCTCTCTCTGTCTCTGTCTCTCTCTCTCTGTCTCTGTCTCTCTCTCTCTCTCCACTTGCCTGTGCATGCACATATGGAAGCCAGAGATGTTGACTTCTGGTATCTTCCTATCACTGTTTTAGTTAAGCTGACTGTCCAGCAAGCTCGATGATCTTTCTGTCTCAGCTTCCCCAGGGCCAGGCTTACAGGCACACACCTCTGAGGCATGAACCCAGTTCCTTATGCTTCTGTGGCAAGCACTTTACTCACGGAGCCATCTCCTCACCCCCTGCCCAACCCCTCGGATTGTATTGCCCTTAGAGAAGGTCTCCAGTGGCCTCATTTCTTTCCACTCTTTACCCACCTTCCTCAGAAGCATTTTGCCCATGCGCGTGATACGTTTTAGCGACCCACCAGCAATTCTTTCCTGTTCTCACTGCTGGTGGATTTTGGCTGTGGTGACCAGATGAAGGCTACAATCTTGCCCCAACCTACACCATGAATCTGGCTGTATTCCAATGTAAGAGGGCACTTAGTATTCTACAGACTTTCGCGAGTTAGGGGAACTTCCCTAGTTTTCTGTTGAAAAACAAAAATCTGAAGTGGTTCTTGAATTTCATCCATGCTTTTCCCATCAGCATCTAATAAGGTAAAATACACGTTTTAAAAATCACTTTCAGCTAGTGCGACACATCATTCATCTTTCTGAAATTCCTGCCTATCTTCTCAGCGCCCTAATTAAAACAAAAGCTCTTTATTTTCCCCTTGGTTACAGAATTCAATTAGAATTCCTTATATGAGAACAAAATCTCAGTTTGGCTCAGTTTAGCCTGAGCCCTACCTCCCATCCCCTGCCCCCCTTGAACTTCCTCCACATAGAACAACCTCTTTTCCTGTCGTCCCTCTGGGCTGATCTCAGACTGTTCCCCAAGGACTGCCTTCGCTCCTCCTCACCTCAACCTTTGAGCCTTCGAGACTCAGCTCAGATTCACAACCTCTCTCCCTGACCGCTCATGCCAGCAGTTGCTGGCTCCTTGTCTCAGTCTCTACAGCTCTAAGTCTTTATCCTTGTACCTGCCATTTCAGTTCAGAGAGATTGTACCTAGCGCTTAGCCCAGGGGCCCTGAAAAATCTACAATGAATTAAATAATTACCACTTATAAGGAAATGGTGATCTAGAGAGGACTGTCACATGCATGATATGAGGCCATGGGTTACACTATAGTTATGTGTACTATAGTGATGTGTCTATGTTCTCTAAAATTCCTATGTAGAAATCTAAGGGGGTGGCATAAGGAGCAGGGGCTTTCAGAGGTAATTAGGTCACGAATGTGAAAATGGCACTGGTACCTTCCTGAAAGGACCCTTGACGGCTCCTTTGCCCTCTTTATACCTTATACTACAGCCATTTCCACACCAGACATTGGCTCTACTGACACTTTACTCCAGGTTACCAGCCTATGCAGCTATGAGAAACACGTGCTGTTTAAGACACCAGTCTCAAGTCTGGGGAGTATTTGTTCAGCTACCTTGGCTGGATACAGGAAGCCATGGACTGTAGGAAAAAGGGTCAGCCAGTTGTCATGTCTCTGTTTTGAATACCCAAGACTGGATAATTTATAAATGAAAGTTTATATTTGCTCACAGTCTGGAGACTTGAGAGCCCAAGCTGGGATGGCCGAAAGCAGCAGGGTAAGTGGGCGTGTTCAAAAGAGGCTAAATGCAATCTCTTGACATTGAGTCTGTGAGAGTGAGGATGTTCTCATTATTGCTGGCTGGTTCTATTCCATTCCTGAGTGCTCTGCCCTTTGGCCCACCACACCACCCAACAGGGTGATGATCAAACAACATTCAGTCTGAGTTTCAGAGGGGACAGTCCAGACTCAACTGTAACATCCATCACTTCCCCAAACTCTCACAGGCAAAGGGCAGCTAGTATGTGAGGACAGAAAGACAGAGGTTGCAGTAGTGTGTGACAGGGAGAGGGCAGAAGCAGTTGGCTGAGAGGCTGATAGAGGGCATTAGGAAGGCAACTCCAGGGGCTGGAGAGATGGCTCTGGTTTAGAGTGCATGTGAGGACCTGAGTTCCATTCCTAACACTCACATCGGGGGCCTTACAACTCAGTAATTTCACCTCCAGGGGATATAATACCCCTTTCTGGCCTCCATGGGCATTCACACTTACATGTATATACACACATACAGAAACAACACAGACCTCCCCCCATACACTCACAATTAACTCAAATCTTTAAAAAGTAAAATAAAGAGAAGTAACTCCAAGGGCTGGGGAGATGGTTCAGTGGTCAAGTGTGGTCGTGGTGCGAGCATGAGGGCCATGTCTGAAAGCCTGCACTCTCATGAAAGGCTGTGCATGTCCATGAGCACCTATAGCCCCAGTGCTGTTGGGGTGGAGACAGGAGGGTTGCTGGGTTTTGCTGGTCACTGACCTAACTATAGGTTCAGTGATGGACCTTGTCTCAAAGCAATAAGGCACACCAGAGCAGAATATCTGACATCATCCCTGGTCTTCATAATCACACAGATACAGTTATCTGCATACCCACTTGTGCATATACCATGTACCATACACAGACAGACAGACAGACAGACAGACACACACACACACACACACACACACACACACACAGAGAGAGAGAGAGAGAGAGAGAGAGAGAGAGAGAGAGAGAGAGAGAGAGACTACACTCATACACACGGCACAAACACCACACAATTATGAAGGTAGTTCCAAAGAGCACACTTTGCATTCCGCTCATTTTGGTCTCCTCCACCATTGTTCCCTCTCTGAGCTGGTAGGTATGCATGCCACAGGCTGCCCCATGTCTTCGTAGGGCGCTCCATAGATGGGAAGCACAATTAGCAGACCCATGAATTCCATTCCCCTTCTTCCTTGCAGCTAGCCACAGGAGGGCTTCAGGAAGTGACTAGGCTTTACTGAGAGCCTCATGAGACCATTATTAAGTTAAAATGCTGCACAGACAGAATGTTTCCCAAACAGAAAGCTAAACTCTCTAACGCTGCTATGTGCGCCCACCTCTAATTAAAACACACGGATTCACAAAAAAGAAAAGGGAGGGGAGTGAATGGATCAACAAGTTTTTTTTTTTAAAATTTTTAAAATTTTTTTATTTTATTTTATTTTTTAGTTCAATTATGCTACTGGTCCTGTGGAGAATGTGGTAGGTGGTAAAAATGGAACAAGGTGATTTTCTAAGGAGCTTATGGGGGGGAAACAATTTTCCTCACTTTACATTGAGTCCTGGAGAGTCAGAGTACTGGAGAGTCAGCGAAAGGGAGGCAGTTTACTTTACAAACTTCAAAGCTGGGCATCAGCTCAGAGAAAAGGCAAAAAAGGCTGGCATGCTCAATTTGGTTCAAGACTGTGGTTTTTATTATTTCCAGTTCTATTACCCTGCCTCCTGAATTTCTCATTGGCTCTCTTCTTCAGGGAAGTACGATCTCCTCAGTAGTCTAACTCTCCAAACTCCCCATCCTCCTTGGGGCTGAAAATTTCTTGCTTTTCTGGTGTTTGGGCTCAGTCATGTAGCAGACTGTCTACAAGATTTAAATTCTAAAATAAACAGCAACAACAAAAAAATGCCCAGGCAAGCAGGTGCCAGCTGCCAGCTAGGGAAGACAGAGCCTCATGTTACCTGCTCATCTGTGATTCATTTATGAGTTCTAAATGCACCTCCTATTGAAAATAGACCACAATGGTATATTTCTTATACATATGATCCTTTTGAACAAGGTAAGCATCCCAGTTTTAACAAGAAAAAAAATGCTGTAAAATGTGTTAGTTATTGGTAAGAGATCTATGGAAAGTGGGGTTACTAGGAAAGGCCTCACATGATTTACTCTTCTCTTTGTTCTGACCAAATACCTCATGAGAAGCAGCTTAAAGGAAGAAGAAGGATTTTTGGCTCACAGTTTGAGGAAATACAGGGGGGGGGTAGGAGGGAGGGTAGCGGAGTCAGGGAAGACATGGTGCTGGCTGGTCACATTACATCTACAGTCAGGAAGCAATGAGAGGCTGAACAGTAAGAAATAAATGATAGGGTCATCCAGTAGAAAATTCTAGAGAGTCTGTAGACAATTATTAGAGTAAATAAGTTAGTTCAGCAGGGCTATAGGGAAATCCTATGTGAACAAAAGCAAATCTAACTTCTGAAGACTAAAAGTGACATGTAGAAACTGAAATTATTACATATCATTTGTAATTTTACCAGGGAAATAAAATATTTAGATTTGAACTCACCCAAATATGAGCAATGTGTGTTTGCTGAGAATTTTAAAATGTTGATTGAATAAATAAAAGAAGATACAAATGAATATGTAAGACTGAGATACAATATAGGGGTTGAAGAGCAAGAGATAAGTGGTTAAGAGCACTTACTGCTCTTACAGAGGACCTGAGCTCAATTCTTAGACCTGACATTGGGTGGCTTACAATTGCCTGTAACTCCAATTCCAAGGAATCCAGTATTCTCTTCTGGCTTCAGTGGGTACCTGCATTCATGTGCACTCATACCCCACCCCCACATAATTAAAAATAAAATAAATATTTTTTTAAAATTTGATGAAATAAATAAAAAGATATAGCTAAGTGAAGATACCCATCATGTTATAAGAATAAGACTTAATACAGTAAGTTCTTAAATTTCTTTTTAAATTAAGCAGCAGTTTTAATACAATCACATCAAAATTCCCATAAAGACTTGAATAGATACAGCCCATATATTACAAAATATATACAGAAGCTACAGACCCCCAAATACCCAAGACATCTTAAAATGAGGAAGAGTAGCTTTGCTGGATACTATGATCTATTCTAGAGCTAGAGGGCAGGAAAGATGGTTGAGTGAGTGAAGGTGCTTGCCACCAAGCCTGATGACCTGAGTTCAATCCCTGCACCTCACATGATAACTGTTCTCTGACTGACACACATATAATGTGGAACTTGTGTATGTGCATGGGTGCGTGTGTCCATGTGCACACATACACATTCAGAGAGAGAAAACATAATTTAAAAATTAAAGCTAGATTGTGTCATAAGGAAGGGATGGGGAACACAGAGTAATCAGACTGTAGCTGAAAGTTTTCCTGTGTCCCACCTGGTCCGCAGCTGCTCAGACTCAAGTAAACACATACAGGCTTATATTAATTAAAACTGCTTGGCTGTTAGCTCAGGCTTACAACTGACTAGCTCTTACACTTAAACTTAACCCATTTCTGTTAATCAATATGTTGGCAAATTTTCCGTGGCTTTACCTGTGTGTCATTTACATGTTGCTCCCTGGACAGCGGGCTGGTGTCTCCTGACTCAGCCTTCCTCTTCCCAGAATTTTTTCCTTGTCTGCTTATCTTGCCTATACTTCCTGCCTGGCTACTGACCAATCAGCATTTTATTAAACCAGTGTACAAAAGCAGTATCCCACAGCATCAGACATAGAAAGAGCCTCAGTTGATTTTTGATAAAGACATCAAAGTCATTCAAGGGATGAAGGGGAGCCATCAATCAATGAGTGTCCCAGGAACAATTGGACATCTATAACTAAAACATAAATTTTGACCTGAACCTCCCGCCTACAAAAAAATAACTCAAAATAAACCATAGACTTGAGTAGAAATGTAAACTATAAAACAGAAAAAAAAAAAAAAAGATGCTAACAGACTTTCTTTTGGGCCACCAACTAGCTCCTAAATCATGACACAGAGACTTTATTATAATGCTCAGCTTTATCTTAGCTCTTATTTTAATCTGTTTCTCTTTATCTATATCTACATTTTGCCTTTGGGCTTTTTACCTCCGTCCCCCCCCCCTTCTACTGTCTCCATGCCTGGCTGCCCGGCTGCCTGGCTTTTGGCCCAGGTGCTCCTCTCTTTTTCTCCCCCATTCTCTTCTCCCTTTTCTCTCTTGAGCCTAGATTTCTCCTCCTATTTATTCTCCTTTCCCACCAGCCCTGCCTATCCCTCTTCTGCCTAGCTATTGGCTATTCATCTTTTTATTAGACCAATCAGGTGCCTTAGGCAGGCAAGATGAAGCAAATGCAACAACTCTTTACACAATTATAACAAAGGCAGCACAAACAAAAGTAACACATCTTTACTTGGTTAACAAAGCGCAGCAGAAACAAATGTAACACACCTTTTACATAGTTAAAGAATATTCCCCAGCATAAACAAACGTAACACATCTTTACTTGGTAACAAAGGCAGCACAAACAAAAGTAACACATCTTTACTTGGTTAACAAAGGCAGCACAAACAAAAGTAACACATCTTTACATAGTTAAAAGAATATTCCCCAGCATAATCAAACGTAACACATATTTGCCTAGTTAAAACAATATTCCACAACAAAGAGGATATATTTGAGATTCAGGTCAGGCAAAGATTCTTTGAATTGATACCAATGTACAAAGTATAAAAGAAAAAGCAATAAACTGGATTGCATCAAATTGAAGACATATTCTGCAGGGATCTGTTATGTGGTTAGAAAGACAAAACTGTCATAAACTGTCAAATAACCAATAATAAGATATAAGCAGAATAAGAATAATAAGAGAAAAAAGGTCTAATAAAAAATGGACAAAAGTATTCAAGATATTTCACCAAAACCTATAGCCCCAGTGCTGTTGGGGTGGAGACAGGAGGGTTGCTGGGTTTGCTGGTCACTGACCTAACTATAGGTTCAGTGATGGACCTTGTCTCAAAGCAATAAGGCACACCAGAGCAGAATATCTGACATCATCCCTGGTCTTCATAATCACACAGATACAGTTATCTGCATACCCACTTGTGCATATTACCATGTACCATACACAGACAGACAGGACAGACAGACAGACAGACAGACACACACACACACACACACACACACAGAGAGAGAGAGAGAGAGAGAGGAGAGAGAGAGAGAGAGAGAGAGAGAGAGGCTACACTCATACACACGGCACAAACACCACACAATTATGAAGGTAGTTCCAAAGAGCACACTTTGCATTCCGCTCATTTTGGTCTCCTCCACCATTGTTCCCTCTCTGAGCTGGTAGGTATGCATGCCACAGGCTGCCCCATGTCTTCGTAGGGCGCTCCATAGATGGGAAGCACAATTAGCAGACCCATGAATTCCATTCCCCTTCTTCCTTGCAGCTAGCTAGCCACAGGAGGGCTTCAGGAAGTGACTAGGCTTTACTGAGAGCCTCATGAGACCATTATTAAGTTAAAATGCTGCACAGACAGAATGTTTCCCAAACAGAAAGCTAAACTCTCTAACGCTGCTATGTGCGCCCACCTCTAATTAAAACACACGGATTCACAAAAAAGAAAAGGGAGGGGAGTGAATGGATCAACAAGTTTTTTTTTTTAAAATTTTTAAAATTTTTTTATTTTATTTTATTTTTTAGTTCAATTATGCTACTGGTCCTGTGGAGAATGTGGTAGGTGGTAAAAATGGAACAGGGTGATTTTCTAAGGAGCTTATGGGGGGAAACAATTTTCCTCACTTTACATTGAGTCCTGGAGAGTCAGAGTACTGGAGAGTCAGCGAAAGCGAGGCAGTTTACTTTACAAACTTCAAAGCTGGGCATCAGCTCAGAGAAAAGGCAAAAAAGGCTGGCATGCTCAATTTGGTTCAAGACTGTGGTTTTTATTATTTCCAGTTCCATTACCCTGCCTCCTGAATTTCTCATTGGCTCTCTTCTTCAGGGAAGTACGATCTCCTCAGTAGTCTAACTCTCCAAACTCCCCATCCTCCTTGGGGCTGAAAATTTCTTGCTTTTCTGGTGTTTGGGCTCAGTCATGTAGCAGACTGTCTACAAGTTTTAAATTCTAAAATAAACAGCAACAACAAAAAAATGCCCAGGCAAGCAGGTGCCAGCTGCCAGCTAGGGAAGACAGAGCCTCATGTTACCTGCTCATCTGTGATTCATTTATGAGTTCTAAATGCACCTCCTATTGAAAATAGACCACAATGGTATATTTCTTATACATATGATCCTTTTGAACAAGGTAAGCATCCCAGTTTTAACAAGAAAAAAAATGCTGTAAAATGTGTTAGTTATTGGTAAGAGATCTATGGAAAGTGGGGTTACTAGGAAAGGCCTCACATGATTTACTCTTCTCTTTGTTCTGACCAAATACCTCATGAGAAGCAGCTTAAAGGAAGAAGAAGGATTTTTGGCTCACAGTTTGAGGAAATACAGTGGGGGGGGGGTAGGAGGGAGGGTAGCGGAGTCAGGGAAGACATGGTGCTGGCTGGTCACATTACATCTACAGTCAGGAAGCAATGAGAGGCTGAACAGTAAGAAATAAATGATAGGGTCATCCAGTAGAAAATTCTAGAGAGTCTGTAGACAATTATTAGAGTAAATAAGTTAGTTCAGCAGGGCTATAGGGAAATCCTATGTGAACAAAAGCAAATCTAACTTCTGAAGACTAAAAGTGACATGTAGAAACTGAAATTATTACATATCATTTGTAATTTTACCAGGGAAATAAAATATTTAGATTTGAACTCACCCAAATATGAGCAATGTGTGTTTGCTGAGAATTTTAAAATGTTGATGGAATAAATAAAAGAAGATACAAATGAATATGTAAGACTGAGATACAATATAGGGGTTGAAGAGCAAGAGATAAGTGGTTAAGAGCACTTACTGCTCTTACAGAGGACCTGAGCTCAATTCTTAGACCTGACATTGGGTGGCTTACAATGCCTGTAACTCCAATTCCAAGGAATCCAGTATTCTCTTTTGGCTTCAGTGGGTACCTGCATTCATGTGCACTCATACCCCACCCCCACATAATTAAAAATAAAATAAATATTTTTTAAAAATTTGATGAAATAAATAAAAAGATATAGCTAAGTGAAGATACCCATCATGTTATAAGAATAAGACTTAATACAGTAAGTTCTTAAATTCTTTTTAAATTAAGCAGTAGTTTTAATACAATCACATCAAAATTCCCATAAAGACTTGAATAGATACAGCCCATATATTACAAAATATATACAGAAGCCACAGACCCCCAAATACCCAAGACATCTTAAAATGAGGAAGAGTAGCTTTGCTGGATACTATGATCTATTCTAGAGCTAGAGGGCAGGAAAGATGGTTGAGTGAGTGAAGGTGCTTGCCACCAAGCCTGATGACCTGAGTTCAATCCCTGCACCTCACATGATAACTGTTCTCTGACTGACACACATATAATGTGGAACTTGTGTATGTGCATGGGTGCGTGTGTCCATGTGCACACATACACATTCAGAGAGAGAAAACATAATTTAAAAATTAAAGCTAGATTGTGTCATAAGGAAGGGATGGGGAACACAGAGTAATCAGACTGTAGCTGAAAGTTTTCCTGTGTCCCACCTGGTCCGCAGCTGCTCAGACTCAAGTAAACACATACAGGCTTATATTAATTAAAACTGCTTGGCTATTAGCTCAGGCTTACAACTGACTAGCTCTTACACTTAAACTTAACCCATTTCTGTTAATCAATATGTTGCCAAATTTTCTGTGGCTTTACCTGTGTGTCATTTACATGTTGCTCCCTGGACAGCGGGCTGGTGTCTCCTGACTCAGCCTTCCTCTTCCCAGAATTTTTTCCTTGTCTGCTTATCCTGCCTATACTTCCTGCCTGGCTACTGACCAATCAGCATTTTATTAAACCAGTGTACAAAAGCAGTATCCCACAGCATCAGACATAGAAAGAGCCTCAGTTGATTTTTGATAAAGACATCAAAGTCATTCAAGGGATGAAGGGGAGCATCATCAATGAGTGTCCCAGGAACAATTGGACATCTATAACTAAAAACATAAATTTTGACCTGAACCTCCCGCCTACAAAAAAATAACTCAAAATAAACCATAGACTTGAGTAGAAATGTAAACTATAAAACAGAAAAAAAAAAAAAAAAGATGCTAACAGACTTTCTTTTGGGCCACCAACTAGCTCCTAAATCATGACACAGAGACTTATTATAATGCTCAGCTTTATCTTAGCTCTTATTTTAATCTGTTTCTCTTTATCTATATCTACATTTTGCCTTGGGGCTTTTTACCTCCGTCCCCCTCCCCCCCTTCTACTGTCTCCATGCCTGGCTGCCTGGCTGCCTGGCTTTTGGCCCAGGTGCTCCTCTCTTTTTCTCCCCCATTCTCTTCTCCCTTTTCTCTCTTGAGCCTAGATTTCTCCTCCTATTTATTCTCCTTTCCCACCAGCCCTGCCTATCCCTCTTCTGCCTAGCTATTGGCTATTCATCTTTTTATTAGACCAATCAGGTGCCTTAGGCAGGCAAGATGAAGCAAATGCAACAACTCTTTACACAATTAAACAAAGGCAGCACAAACAAAAGTAACACATCTTTACTTGGTTAACAAAGGCAGCAGAAACAAATGTAACACACCTTTACATAGTTAAAAGAATATTCCCCAGCATAAACAAACGTAACACATCTTTACTTGGTTAACAAAGGCAGCACAAACAAAAGTAACACATCTTTACTTGGTTAACAAAGGCAGCACAAACAAAAGTAACACATCTTTACATAGTTAAAAGAATATTCCCCAGCATAAACAAACGTAACACATATTTGCCTAGTTAAAACAATATTCCACAACAAAGAGGATATATTTGAGATTCAGGTCAGGCAAAGATTCTTTGAATTGATACCAATGTACAAAGTATAAAAGAAAAAGCAATAAACTGGATTGCATCAAATTGAAGACATATTCTGCAGGGATCTGTTATGTGGTTAGAAAGACAAAACTGTCATAAACTGTCAAATAACAAATAATAAGATATAAGCAGAATAAGAATAATAAGAGAAAAAAGGTCTAATAAAAAATGGACAAAAGTATTCAAGATATTTCACCAAAAGGCAGACAAACACATGAGAATGTTAACATCATTAATCATAAGGGAAATAAGAATTGCTGACACAATGGTCAATTGGTCCAGGCCTGGTTATTTCTAAAAGTCTACTTGCTACAACCTAGAACACCTGGGTTCAACTGAGGAATTATTTAGAACATGTTGACCCATGAGAATGTCTTTTGGGGATTGTCTTGATTGTTAATTGATGTAGGAAGAACAAGCCCATTGTGAGCAGCACCATTCCCTCCCTAGGCTGGGGATCCTGAACTACATAGGATAAGGAGAAAGCTTGAGGAGAATAATCTAACAAGACAGAATGGGCACATTCATTTCTCTTTGCTGTAGCTGTGGATATAATGTGACTAGTTGCTTGAGTTCCTGCCTTGACCCCCTTGAAATGGTGGCTTATAATCTGGAATTGTAATTCAAATACACTCTTTTATTCCTGTAGTAGTTTCTATGAGAATATTGCCCATAGTCTCTGGCATTTGAACACTGGAGCCCCAGCTGATGGCACTGTTTGAGGAGGTTTGGGAAATGTGGTCTTGCTAGAGGAATTATGTCACTGGGGTGGGCCTTGAGAGATTACAACTTCACCACAGTTCCAGTTTGTGTTCTCTGCTTTGTGCTTGTGTTTGCAGATGTGAGCTCTTAGCTTCCTGTTCCTGCCTCCATGTTTATTGCTTGCTGTCATGCCTCCCCATTATATGAACTCTTTTTGCTCTGGAACCATAAGCCCCCAAATCTCTTCTGTAAGTTGCCTTGGCCATGGTGTTTTATCAGAGCATCAGAAAATTAATTAATACACTCCCCTAAGTTGCTTTTGGTCAGATTAGGACAAGCCTTAATAGAAAGCTGAGAATCATAACTGCAGTGGATGATGGGAGGGTCCTAGGGACTCTACAGTTTAGGAGACAGAGCTACATTGGAGACGGCCTAGCTATTTAGGGTGACATCACTGGGCTCCGTGACACCCCAGAATAAAACACAGTGTGAGCTTCATCCTAATTGCCAACTTGACATGATTTAGAATCACCATGGAAATAAACCTCTGAGCATGTCTGTGAGGCAGTTTCTAGACTGGATTAATGGAGGTGGGAAGGCCCACCATAAATGGAGGTGGCACCGGTTCATGAATCGGACACCATGCTAGATTGAGAAAGGGAACGGTGAACTGAATACCGACATGCACCTCTTTGCTTCCCAAATGTAGATGCAAAGTGACCAGCCACCTTCTGCTCCTGCAACCATGATTCCCCCCTCCCCCACTTCCCCATGCTGGGCTGTATCTTCTGGATCTGTGAGCACAAGTAAGCTCTCATCCTGTTAGGTTGCTTCTTGTCAGGAAGTTTGTCATAGCAAGGAGGCAAGTAGCTAACACAAGGAGCGCGGAGAAAAACAGACAGACTCTCCAGGCATCTGTTGCTGAGCTGTAAGGTCACAACTTTGATCTTCCCTTCCAGGAATGGCTTGGCTTAGTTCCAGTTTGTGGTGTCTCATGAGATTATTAGATGTCAGCTTGCCTGAGGCTGGAAGAATCATTTTATTTTTATTTTTAACTATGTGTATGAGTGTGTGTGTGTGTGTGTGTGTGTGTGTGTGTGTGTGTGTGCAAGTGTACATGCGTGTGTGTGCATGCATGTAAGTATAGGTGCCCACAGAGGCCAGAAAAGGGCACCTCCCAGAAGTAGATCCCTTACAGCTAGAATTCCAGGTGGTTATGAACTACCCAACATGGATGCTGGGCTGAACTTGGGTCCTCTGGAAGAGCTGCAATCACTCTTAACCACTCAGCCATCTCTTTAGTCCCTGAAGGATCCACTTTAGGCTAGCATTCACAGGACAGTGGTACTGGCTGCAGACAGGAAGTCTCCCATGGGGCTCTTGGCCATCAAAGTGGTGATATCTTTCATGGCTTACCTCTGGAAACCACATGTTATTCCCCTCATATTCTGTTGCCAGTCAGGGAAAGTATTCTGTAAGGGCAAGGCTGGCAGGAAACCTCTGATACATACATGCTGTCACAGGCTGGGAAGGACCAGACTCTGAACGAGAGTAGCATCTCCACTGAGTAAAGAAGATGGAATGCAGAATTTTATGGAAATGGAGCATGGGCTGCCTGAGCCAGGTTGAATGTTTTATACAGCTATAGCAGACAAGCCTCATTCAGATGCCAGGTCAAGTTAACTAGAGCTGGCCACCATTCAAGAGGGACTAGGAGCTGGGCGGTGGCAGCGCATATCTTTAATCCCAGCACTCGGGAGGCAGAGGCAGGCAGATCTCTGTGAGTTCGAGGCCAGCCTGTCTACTGAGTGAGATCCAGGACAGGCACTAAAACTACATAGAGGAATCCTGTCTGGTTAAAAAAAAAAAAAAAAAAAAAAAAAGAGGACTAGGTAGTGTGTGTGTGCCTTCGAGCTGAGGGATGAGCAGGTAGATGGTTTGGAAGGCTATTGTGGTTCAGGGTCCACACTGAGCCAGAGTCAGCAGCTTGTATCTCCTTCCCAATGTGGCTATCTGGTGTGGCCTTGTTGGACTCAGCAGCAATTCTGACACAGTGGTTGGTGGCAGCAAGGCCACTCTGACACCCCCACAGATTTTCCTGAGCAGTTCCATGAGGTGTAGATGTAAGATGGGGTCTTTCTTTTTCTTTCTTTCCTTCCTTCCTTCCTTCCTTCCTTCCTTCCTTCCTTCCTTCCTTCCTCCCTCCCTCTCTCCCTCCTTCCCTCCCTCCCTCCTTTTCTTCCTTCCTTTCTTTTTCCCCTCAAGACAGGGTTTTTCTGTGTAACAACACTGGCTGTCCTGCAACTCTGTAGACCAGGCTGGCCTTGAATTTACAGAGATCCACCTGCCTCTGCTTCCTGAATGCTGGGATTAAACATGTGCACCACCTCTCCACCCCCAGCCAAGGTGAAGTTTTTTAGAAAGTATGAACTGGGGAATCACAGACCAGACTGAGGATAGTGAGATAGCCAGTCAGTACTGTGAGTCTTCAGAGGTAGCTGGCTCTGTTCTCCATCATCACACCAGATCCTGTGTGTATGGTTGTCCCTTAGAAGCAAGGTGAGAGAAGACAGCTGAGGGCCCAAGGGCCATACCTCTTGATATAATATAAACACGGCTTCAGAAGGAGTCGAAGCCAGTGGCCCAGAGGTCAGTATTAAGAGAATGGTCTCAGGGTAAGAGGCCTATAGGAAGACAAGGCAAGCTGTTCCCTCTGACCAGAGAGAGGACTGAAGTGCTGGCTGGGGTCTCTCCTTCACTGTGGAGAGCAGCTGAGCTGGTTATATTTGGACCACCTCAGTCAGTAACCATACCTGGAGGAAGAATGGAGAAAAGCACTATTCAAGAAGAGAGAATGGATTTTCTTTCTTTTTTTATTATTATTATTTTTGTGTTTTAATTCTACACATCAGCCATGGGTTCCTCTGTCCCTCCCCCTCCCACTCCCACCGCCTCCCTTCCCCTTCACCCCCACCTTCCCCCCAGCTCCTCCCCTCCATTCCCATCTCCCCCAGGGCCAAGATTCCCCTGGGGATTCATTTAAACCTGGTGGATTCAGTACAGACTGATGATGACTTTGCTGCCTGGCTTTTTCTTTTCTTTCCTTTCTTTCCTTCCTTCCTTCCTTCCTTCCTTCCTTCTTTCTTTCTTTCTTTCTTTCTTTCTTTCTTTCTTTCTTTCTTTCTTTGGTAGTTTCTTATGAATTTTATGATGTTCTACATGAATGTGACTGATATTTTCACATGGACTGCATTGAATCTGAAGTGTGCTGTGGGCAGTATGGACATTTAAAAATAATTGTCTTTCCCATCTATAAACAAGGGATGCCTTTCAGCCTTTATGTGTGTCTTCTTCCATTTCTTTCATAAACATTTTATTCTTTTCAATGTAGAGATCTTCCATCTCTTCAACTTCTTTGAAATTTTATTTTTGATAACTTATACATGTCTTTGCTTTCTTGATTTCTTTTTCAGGTAACTTGTTATTGGTGTGTAGAAAAGATACTGATTTTATTACATTGATTTTGTATCCAGCTGATTTGCTAAATTTGTTATCAGTATTAATTATTCTCAACTCATTATTCTAATAGATGTGTGTCCAAACAGTGGCAGACTGATTCCTTCCTTTCCAACTCCAGTGTGTTGTATTTCTTTGTCTTGCTGATTGCCCTGGTTGAGACATTCTACCTCTATGTTGAACAGCAGTGGTAAAAGTGCACATCTTTACCTCATCCCAGACCTTAGTAGAAATGTGTTCACCTTTTTGACATTCCACATGATGCTGTCCACAAACTTTTAGGCTGCCTCCCTCTTTCTCCTGAGGTGAAGCTATTAGTACCACATATTTGTGAGTGAATGTTTCCTCATATTTTCTTTGGGAAAATACCAACACCACAGTCTGTCTCTAACACTGAATATTTTATTTCATTAATTAATGAATTAATTTATTTTATGGTATTGGAGGTTGAGCCTAGGGCCTCATACATACTAGGTAAGTGTTCTGGCTCAGCTACACCCTAGCCCCTTTTTAGTCATTCCTTTGAGGCAGGTTTTCACTGTTACCCAGGCTGGCCTTGCATTCACCATGTTGCCCAGCAGGCCTTGTGATCCTCCTGCCTCACTCTCTAGACTAGTTGGGATTCCCCTCATAACAGCAGTGACGGTGTTCTTGTATCTTTGCTGCATTGTTTCTTGTGACATTCTCACAGTTCTGCTATGTTAGACCTGGTATTAATGTTACCACAGTGGTGGTCGCAGTGTTCCTACAGTCCCAGCGCACCAGTGAGCTTGGCATTCACAGTAGCCCTGGGTAGTGGACTGTGTTCATGTGACTTTTGGACATTGGGCATGCTTTTCACATAACTTTGCAATGCAGTGTGACATCTGTGGTGACTTTGATAATGGTGGTCATCATGTAAGTGTGACATTTGCCCTGTTAGTCACAGGAACAACATTGGATTCTATAGTTATATAATTCTGTAGTACTTTAAAAAAATGTACATCTAAATGAAATGATGATGCTAATAGGTTTCAGGAAAGTCAAATGTAGTGCCAATCTAGGCACTTAGGATGAGAGTTATGATTGTGTGTGGAAGTGGATGTGCTGATGTTTGGGTACATGCGTGTATACTTTTTCCTTTGTATTTTCATGTGTCTGTAGGTGCATGTACTCATATATACGTGTGCATAGAAGTCATTGATTTGGGGTGTCTTCCTCAGTCACTGTCCACCCATTTTTGAGAGAGAGTCTCTTATTGAACCTGGAGCTTACAAATTCAGCTGTGCTGGCTGGTCAGCAAGCCCCAGGGATCCTTGTATCTCTGCATTCCCAGAACTGAGTTTCAATGTATGTTCTGCCATGTTTGGCTTACCATACATGAATCTAGGGGACCAAACTTAGGTCCTTGTACTTAGAAGGCTATCACTTTAATGACTGAACCATTCTCCCAGCCCAGAGAGTTATGGTTTTAGTCAAGACCAAATGATGCATCAGCAGTGGTAGTCTAACAGCATAGAATTCATTGGCCTTAGAACTCACATGATTCAGATGGTACTGGTGGTATTCTGCAACCTTGACATTGGTGCTGGTGCCGTGGAGGGAGGAACAGCCACATCTGTAGGTGTAGAGACTTTCAGTTTTGAGAAGTGGGTCAAGTGTTACATAAAGTTACATAACAGATGACAAAGTCAGGCCCAAGTCTGGGTTTTCTGCAGAAACTCCTTTCTGTACCACACTGAGGCATATTCAGTCAAATGTGAAGGTTTCTGTGTCTTCTAGCTCTCCGCAGGCTCAGAGCAGGCACTGCAACCCTTGTCATGATTGTGGTCACAATGTCTGTCCATCTGCGCATGCTGAGGAGTGGGACTGACCTAAGTTACACACTGCAATGTGTGCGTTTGAACTTCTGGAAACTTGTGGTAAACAGCAAAGAAGGCTTTCTGCCAAACTGAAGTGCTCTATAGTTTACTCACAACCCTGTAAATATATTTATTAGATAATACAGGTGTCCTGGTTAGTTTTATGTCAACTTTACTCAAGCTAGAGATGTTTGGGAAGAGGGACTCTCAATTGAGAAAAATGCCTCCCTTGTAGGCAAGTCTGTAGGACATTTTCTTTCTTCTTTTCTTTTTTCTTTTTGGAGATTTATTTATTTATTATATATATAACATTCTGCCTCCATATATGCCTGCATGCCAGGAAAGGGTACCAGATCTCATTATAGATGCCTGTGAGCCATCATGTGGTTGCTGGGAATTGAACTCAGGACCTAAGGAAGAACAACCAGTGTTCTTAACCTCTGAGCCATCTCGCCAGCTCAGACATTTTCTTAATTAGTTATTGATGAATGAGGGCCCAGCCTGTTGTGGGCAGTACTACCCCCTGGGCAGGTGGTGCTGGGATATATAAGAAAGCAGGCTGAGCAAGCCATGAGGAACAAGACAGTAAACAGCACTCCTCCATGGCCTCTGCATGAACTGTTGACTCCTGGCTCTTGCCCTGTGTGAGTTCCTGCCCTGACTCTCTCAGTGATGGACTGTGCTGGAGAACTGTCAGCTGAAATAAACCCTTTTCTCCCCAAGCTACTTTTGGCCATGGTGTTTTATCACAGTAATAGAAATCTCATTAAGACAGAGGGTTAGCATTAGTGAAAGTGATTGTTGTATAGTGACCAAATTCCTTCTTTAAAAATTTAAGGACTAGCCAGGCAGTGATGGTGCACACCTTTGATGCTAGCACTCAGAAGGCAGAGGCAGGGGGATCTCTGAGTTCAAGGCTAACCTGATCTACAGAGTTCCAGAACAGCCAGAGCTACACAGAGAAACCCTGTCTTAAAAACCACTCCAAACGCCCCCCCCCCAAAAAAAAAAAGAAAAAAAAAAAGCTGGGTAATCCCAGCACTCGACAGGCTCCAAAGCTACAGAGAAACCCTGTCTCGAAAAACAAACAAACAAACAAACAAACAAAAACTAACCAAACAAACAAAAAACAAACAAACAAAAAAACCCAAAACCACTCCAAAAATTAGTTACGAATCCTTAGAAGTCTTGTACAGACCCAGAAATATGATGTTTGTATTGAGGGGGAGATCCTATTGAAAATATGTTTTAATAACATTAACATAAACATTTAAGATCTCCACATCTTACAGTGTATGAGGTATACTTCAATAAAAACTTTGAAAAATATACATCCAAAGAAAATGGCAATGCTAACTGGTTTTATGAAAGTCAGGTTTCTGTCAATTTGGGATGTTTA
Source organism: Onychomys torridus (assembly GCF_903995425.1). Taxonomy (NCBI): domain Eukaryota; kingdom Metazoa; phylum Chordata; class Mammalia; order Rodentia; family Cricetidae; genus Onychomys; species Onychomys torridus. Next base: position 124,142,655 of record NC_050447.1, on the reverse strand, counting down.
CTAATAGATAAAAGTTTAGGTTTAGGGTTTTAATAAAAACACAGTCATACCTAGAATTTAAATCATCTTATATTAAAATTATTTATTCTCTCTCTGTGGGAGACAGACAGACAGATAGGTAGATAGCAAGAGCATAGCAGTGCGCATGTAGGGGTCAGAGGACAGCTTGTAGAAGTTATAGCTACTTCTACCCTGTGGGTCCCAGGGATTAAACTCAGGGCACGAGACTTGGAGGCAGACACTTTTAATCATTAAGCCATCTCACCAACCCCGTTCCCTTGAATTTAAAGGTACAATGTAATGTAAGAATGTCTATTCCTTCCCCAACCCCCCTGACATCATTAGGACTTTTCTATTACTCTCAGTTCCCAGGGCTCATGAACTATTTTTTTCCCTTACAGTACTTGGGGTGCATTGAAGTTCTGCGCTCAATGAGGTCTCTTGACTTCAGTACAAGAACTCAGATTACCAGGTAAGCTCTCCTGGAAGTAGACACCTGTGAGTTTATCTTTGAAAGGAAAGATCTTAAAAGTTTACATCCTAGGAATTTCTAGAAGAAAGCCTGATCCTTTTGGCACTGGAGGCTGGTAATGGACTCAGGACTCACACTGTGTTAAAATATGTGTTAAAATATAGTTGTACCTGTCTATGTGTGGAGAGATATCTCTCATTAAGAGCACCATGATGGACACGTGTCCCTTCTGGGGTCTTTTTTATAATGAAGCTGCAAACACAATCATAATTAAGGGATAACTTGTGTGTTCATGTTTGTTTCCTTAATCTAGGAACCACTAATGCAAGATCAATACTAAAATTATCAAACTATATTCTTTCTGGGAAAACAAAGATCAAGACATCTAGAGTGAGTTTCCAATAGTGCACAGAGAGAACAAATTCATGGGATTAGATGTAGAAATATTCATGGGGGAAAATTATTTTTTTATTTTCAATTAATATTTTAGGTCATATAGGAAATATTGGGTTTGTTATGACATCTTATTGGATTTTTACTTATTTTAGTGAAAAAACACTGGACTTCATTATACTGCCACACATGCATGCTGATTTACTGTGTTCATATTCACCTCTGGTTCCTCTCCTTTCTCCCTCTTTCCCTTCTCACATGTCCTCTTCTCTCCCCAAATACTCTTTCTACTTTCATGTTGCATGTATTTTTATTCTGAAAATGAGAGGAAACATGTAATTTTTATTTTCTCCCCAATTGTCCTTTCCTGTTCCACTTGCCCCCTCCCCTAACATAGCACCCCCTTCCACTTCTCTCTCTCTCTCTCTCTCTCTCTCTCTCTCTCTCTCTCTCTCTCTCTCTCTCACACACACACACACACACACACACACACCACATCCCTGCATCCCCCAAATTGAGGCCTCCCATGGGGAGTCAGCAGAGCCCAGCACACTGAGCCTAGGCAGGTCTAAGCCCCTTCCCACTGCACTAAGGCTGTGCAAGGTGTCACACTACAGGCACCGGATTCCAGAAGCCTGCCCATAGACTAGGGACAGATCCCGATCCCCCAGTCTGGGTGCCCCCCCCCAAACAATTTGAGCCAAACAACCATCTTCCATATCCAGAGGGCCTAGTCCAGTCCCATGGGGGCTCCACAGCTACTAGTCCACAGTTCATGGGCTTCCACTAGTGTGGCCGGTCATCTCTGCACGTCCTCCATCATGATCTCTCCTCTCTCTCATCAACTGGATTCCCAGAGCTCAGCCTGGTGCCTGGCCATGGATCTCTGTATCTGCCTACATCAGTCACTGGACAAAGGCTCTATGATGACAGCTAGGTTATTTGCTAGGCTGGTCACTAAAGTAGACCAGTTCAGGCAGAATATGGCAACTCTTATAAAGGAAAACATTTAATTGGGGCTGCCTTATAGTTCAGAGGTTCAGTCCATTATTGTGATGGAGGGAAGCATGGTAGCATGCAGACAGATGTGCTGGAGAAGGAGCTGAGAGTCCTACATCTTGATCCACAGGTAGTAGAAAGAGAGAGACTGGGCATAGCTTGAGGATATGAAACTGCAAAGCCCACCCCTCCAACAAGGCCACACCTTCTCCAACAAGGCCATATCTCCTAATCCCTCTCAAGCAGTGCCACTCCCTAATGACCAAGCACTGAAGTATATGAGCCCATGGGGGCCATTCCTATGCAAACCACAATGGGCATGTTCACTTTCTCTCACTGACAAGGTATACACTGTTTCATCAAGTGCAGTGGGAGTTCCTCCATCCCACTGCTTAGGGATGTAGGAACTGTGTGTGATGTTCACATTCACCTGTATGGTGGTTGTTTTTAAAGGGGATAAAGTCTACAATTGTTTCCACTGGGTTCCCTCTTGGGATTTCTGAGGCACCTTTGTGCCATTGATGTATTTATTAAATTATGTCATTTGTGCTGCTGGGTGATGTGGGCTGTCTGCTCTGCCAAGCTGCCCAGGGTTGAGCAAGATGACACACAAATGACTGGGGTCATTTAATGAGCCCTGCTCCTCTGGGGTAGTAGTAAGGGGAGCTAGTAGGGGAGGGCACAAGCAAGTAATTATAGTTTTCCCTTGGGTGAGGATTTTCTTCTTGGGGAACTGTGGGTAGGATCCAAGAGGACAGAAGTACTCACCCTGTAGAAGAAAGCAGATGGAGCTGACCGTGGTGGGTATGGAGGTAGGATGCCTTTCTCCAGTCCCATCCCACTGTGTAGAAATGCTTCAGTGCAATAGGGCAAGTGGAATGTCAATCCTGGACTCAGACAAGGTGGTGTCACATCCAAGGTTGAAGCAGTATTGCCTTGGGTTTCGTTAGACTCTTGAAAGTTATGTTGTCAACCTCTGTGATGCTCCTTATCCCTGGGATATCATCGCTATTATGTGGCATGTTTCTTAGTGAAGTTAATTCCTGGAGCATACTCACACAAAACAATTTGATCCATCAGCACTAAAAAAAAAGCTGTTTGCATCCAGAGGAATGCTCTGCCCTGCTTTGTGGATTCAGCACAATGTGGAGCTATTAAGGCCTTACTAGTAACTAGGTGTTAACTGTGCCTGCCTCCTTGATTAAATACTTCCTCCAGAATTTATATAGTAAGGATATTCTTGGGAGGTTTCATGGAAATTTAGCTTGGTCAGATTATATAGGCACTAGGTGAACTCGTTTCTAAAAATATTTTGGTCATGATATTTATTTAATTAAATCCACTTTTGTAAGCAAATAACCTCTAGGCACCTGCTTTACTGCATTTTAAAATATAACTTAAGATTCTCACCCATATATTTGTTCTGTTTCTTGGCAACTGAGTTTGGTTATTGTTTTCTTTTCAACAATAGTAGCCATTGATTTCCACTAAAAGATGAACTTTTAACTGTTTTCCAATTAAAACATAACTTTAAAAAAGAAGTTTAATTGCTTCTAGACTTAGTGGCTCAGTGGCTGTCAAAAATCCTATATTCCTGATAGAGGAGTTTAGGGGAATTGGAATGGTGCGTTCACTCCACTCACTGCCCACTGTGCTGAGATGGCCCTTCTCTGCAAGGCCGATTTTGATCTGAAACATTGAGCTTGGTTTGTATTTGGACACCTAATAAGAAGGGGACCAGAATTATTACAGGAAAAGGCCTGGTCATAGGAGCTCTGTTGGAGTTTATTTAGTCCTATTGCTAAGATGTTATTCATCACATTGGACACAGGCCTACAAGCAAGCATCCACAGTATGAGGGGCAGCAAGGCTGCAGCAGGTATTGCTTCTCCCACACCCTTGTGTTGATGGGATGTACAGCGGAGCTAAGGACTTCAGTGCTTGTGGAGGCTTGTGGGAGATTCTGGAGAGGAAACTGCTTCCCACAGGGCTCCTTCTCAGCAGGCTCAGAGAACACAAATCCTCTGCCCTCCCCTAAATGTAACCTTGTCCAGCACAGTTGTAGAATAGAGCATTTGTACCCCCACTTCCCACATTTGTGGATGGGAAGTTCATTTTGCAGTGTCAAAGAAGCCCCACTGCAGGGGACAGTGAAACTTGTTTTTGGGTTTCCAAGCTAGCTCAGCAAGCTGATGACCTCACTTTCCTCCACTCCCAAATATGATAAAATCTCTGCCTGCTCTGTGTCCCATGAAGAGCTCAAGGACCAAGGATGGGAACCAGGACTGATGTCCCCTGGTTCCCAACAGGAGGTCCATTGGATGTCTCCACATTTATCTATGCAAGGCTGTTGGGTTTCCACACTGGCCACTGTGACCCAGAGGTGGGACACTGGCCCTGGCCTCAAAGCTTCTATCTCCTTATCTGTACTGCTGGAACTGCAAGACAATATTTCCTGGGTCAGGGGGCCCTGACCTCATCTGGTGGGGACTCCTTCTGGAGAAGGTGCTTTGTGAATCTGCTCAGAGCAGCCTGCTGGCTGAGAACTGCAAAAGGACAAGAAATGTCCTTGGCCACTTGTGTTAAACTCTGTCACTGGAAGTTCCCCCAAGGCCAATGTTTGGACAGTGGAAAGCTATGACTATCTGTACTGTGCAGTTAAATCCAGAGTCCTCAGAGAGGTGGCACTTCCCCAGCCATGTTACAAAGGCCCTAACGATGTTTAATCTTGACTGTTGTCCAGAAGTCATACCCTAGATGCACAAGGTGCCAAGAGTGTCTGGGCAGGCCCCAAGCCAGACATAAAGGACAGCAGATGGAGGAGTGGTCACCCACCTGAAGCAAGGACCTCCCTTCTCTCCTCATTCCTCACACACATCCTGGGTGTGATGGTTCATTTTCATTTTCAAATCGGTGGGATTTAGAATCACCATGGAAACACATCTCTGGAGGAGACACGGAGAATGTTTCCAGATAGGTTTAACTAAGCAGGGGAGACCTACCCCGAATATGGGCAGTTGAGGGTCCTAGACTGAACAGCAAAGAAATTGCATTGAGCACCAGCGTTCACCTCTCTCTGCTTCTCAGCTGTGGGTGCAGTGTGACCCACTGTCGCATGCTCCTGCTGCCCTGCCATCTTCACCACAGTGGACTGTGCCACACCCCTTCTTAAACTGCAGGACTAAGCACAGCCTGCTCCCCTAAAGTTGTCTCTGGTTAGCTGTTTGGTTATAGCAATGATGCAGCTTACGACTAATCACTGAAGTCAAACATGGATTTCTGGTCACGAAGGATCCCAGTCAACTCCCTGCCATGCTGGGGTGAATCTTAACTGTCTGGTTAGCTTCCTCTCCAGGTCCTGTGCTCTTGTGCCCTCAGCCACATGTGGCTTGCTAGAGTCTTGAATGAGTTGCAGGTGATTGATGAGATGTTGTCCAGGGTCCAACATGAAGCTGCATCTCTAATCTCTAGAAAGGGAAACAATTTGATGTGTTTAAGTTTTTTTTTTTTTTTTTTTTTTTCATCCCTTATTTAAATGTGTCCACAGACCCCTGTCAGGCTTGGAGTTTTGCATGTGGCAATCAACACGTACCACGTGGGCTTTGTGGTGGTCCAGCCCTCTGCAAACAGGAATTTGGGTTTGAAACAGGAAAAGTGGGAGAGTCTCTGCTCTGGTAAAAGTTGTGGAAGCAAAGCATCTTTCTTTCTTTTCCCTCTGTCCTTGCTCAGGGTACTGGCGGGGGTCTCAGAGACATTCCTCTGGGTGCTAATGTACGTCTGTGGGTGTTCAAAGCACTGTCTCTGGGTGTGATACCAAATACATGTGGTAGAGGTACCCACAGGCACACGATTAGCCATGACTGAGAGATCTGGTGACAATCTAGGACATGGGGTCTTCTCATGCTAGGGGCGTGGATTAAAAGTTGGAGGTGTGAACACATGGTGTTGATCTGAAAGAGAGATACACCATTGCTAGTTACAGGAGTATGAATGTCAGTAAAGAGCAACTAAGCCCTGGCCATCTGAAAAGGGAGCAGGGGCCTGGATGGTGTTTTGAGAATGGCAGTTCTCTGTGTACTGGGATATAGCCTTCTCTATCTGCCCCTTATGCACATGATCTCCTTACACCTGCCCCGTGTGGGTGTGGCTTCCTCACACCTGCCTCCATGTGGGTGTGGTCTCTTCACATCTGCTTCCAAGGGGACAATTCCTCTCCAGCTGAAGGAGGATGTGCCGGACCAGACCCCAGCATGGTGCCTCAACTCCATCTTCCAAGATTTCACAGCTGGAAAGCTCAGCCTTTGGGTTCTCACATTCTTTAACTCCAGGTAAAACTTTTACTCCACTGTCTTCAGATCTGTGATTCTCATCCCTACATCCCACCCCACCTCTCCACCTTTGCTCTGCTGCTTCCCGAGGCCATGTGAACCATCACCACACACCTTGAGGGGCAGGATCAGGGCAGGCTGCACACCAGCCATCCTGACCTGAGGGCTCACCCAACTCATGACATCCTCTGCCACCTGCCACCTCCATCTCACCATTTGTATCACGTGGACATCAACTCACAGATTCATTTGGGCCCCAAACAGTGCAGGGCACATTTACTAACAAGAGATTTGTGTTGTTTACAGTGGGTTGCTTTCCTCAAGCCTCACTCTCACCAGGAGTACATTTGTAAGTGGAAGATGGAGGACAGGAAGAAGGGCAGGTAAGGCCTGGGCCTGTGGGAGCCTTAAGGGTTATGTGGTCCTGTGACACCTCTGTTAGGTGCTGACCATCTTTTATTCAGTCCTCCTGTTAATTATTTTCTCCTGGAAGTGAATGGCACCAGCTCAGTTCAGTGGGCAGGAATTACTACAGGGCTCCATGTCTCCGAAGACATGGTGACAGGGCTTTACCTGCGTTAGGATTAGGATGATTTTCTCACTTGACAAACACTGGGTGAGGTAATACCAGGGAGTAGTGCCTTCATAAATACAAAGCATGTTATGCTATGTACTTGGACATCCATTACGGAGTAGCTGATGAAGGGGACCCCTGTTCACCTGCTCCCTTAGGTCTGAGAAGGATCACATCACTATTTTACCCTTACAAGTAGACTAGTCCAATCCTGTATTCCAAATTTCCCTCGTCACTACAGAACAAACAGCTCCTGTGTTGATTTCAGTTAGCTGAGCCAGAGAAAGGAGCGAGTGTATTTTTACAGTTTCTCTGAAGCTGAGCTAAGAATGAGGAGAGAGAATACCAGTGTGAATCGGCCCTTGCTGCCCCCGTACACTCAGGCGGCGCTCGGAATGGCTGTCGCTGGATTTGAGCCCTACCTGCTCATTCTAAATGCACTTGTTCTAAAACGTGCTTTCAGCCTGGGTGTCTCACAACCCTCCTGAGGGCAAGACGACACAGGGAGGACTTAGTGTTCCACATTTGATTTTTCAAAAGCCACCTGTGCCTGTGTGTGCTCTGCCTTTGGAATAAGACTCAATTGGCACTGGTACACTGGCCTTGAGCAGCTAGAATGTTTGTGTGCTCTCGTCTCCCATTTATTGATATTTACATTTAAGTTTGTGCCAAGCACAGGGGGTGTGGTGGAGAGCCTCAGGGGCCAGGTGTTCAGGGCAGTGGGCTATATGTGCACTCATGAAGGTCAGAGGATGCTAATTTGGGAATGTGGAAGAGGGTTCCTTCTTGATGGAGTTGAGTCCAGGAGAACTTTTCAGAAGAGGGGGCAGTGAACACTGGTACGTTTCTCCACCAACCTCAGAGAAGAGAGAGCATGGTGGCAGGTGTTTGGCCTGGTTGGGTGGGAACAGGCTCATTCATCAAACCACCCTCATTGGATACACATGACTGTGCTAACCCATTCTGGGCAGAACTTCCAATTGGTACCCAGTGAGGACATGAGTCAGCTCCAGAGACCATATAGTACACTGCACTCCAGACACTATATAGTACACTTGCCCTATGCCTTGATGTTAGGACACCAAACAACCCAGGGCACAGGTACTTGGGTTCTGCCCCTTGGCTATGACATATGCTACCAGATTCTTTGTGAAAGTTAGGCGATATATTGCTATGTGGCAATGTCCAGCACAACCCTGGCAGATAGTAAGGACTCACAAGATGTTACCTTGATTAAACTTGTAGCTGCATGTGTTTATAATATGTATACTTCCCTCAAATCACCAATAGATTCCAAGACATGGTAAGGGGAATCTCTTAGGAGAATTACAGCATCCCCATGGAAGCTGAGTCATGGAGCTCTCATATAGTGTCTAGGCAACTTGGCTGACTAGAGGATCCTTTCCCCAGCAATCCTTACTGCTTATTTAGCCTTAGGGTGTGTGTGTTTGGGGAGTCTTGTGAGTCCTGTAAGTTTTGTTTACTTCCCGAGCCTTATGAGTCTCCCTCCCACCCCCAGAGCAAACAGTTTTACATGTGTGAGTAGAATTGGATCCTTGGACTGGCATGGGTATTGGCACCTGGATGAGCTTGAGCTGCTAAGACCAGAAAAGGAAGAGTGGCTGGTTGGGGCATGTTCATGCAGAGAAAGGGTGAAGCCCATCCGAGCAGCTAGACTTTGAAGGTTGTACCCATCCCTGGTTCTGGCCTGTTCTCTTGGCCAGAAGAGTCTCTGGCAAACACTCCTGACACCATAAATTTCCCTGGGGCCATCTCTATTCTAATGGACTGAAACCCTTATGATCCAGAATAAGCCTTTCTTCCCTTCCACTGGTTTGGTGAGGTATTTGTCACAGTAACATGTAGTCAACCACACCAAGTGTTGAAGAGTTGCCTCAAGATTGACTCATTTATTATTTATTGAGGAAGGTGACTCTGCCTCCTGGTGAACCTTTCTGCCTAGGAAAGGAATGGCCCATTCTAGGCTGGGAAATGGGAGGATAGTCTCCTGGTAGAGTTTACTTCTGGGACATGCACACTTGATGTCAATATAACAAAACACAGAAGTAATTCACTTACATAGAGAAAGATTTATTTTGCCTCACAGTCTTGAAGGTTTTACTCCATGATTGACTGGCCCCTTCATGAGGCCATTCATCATGGTCAAAGCATGTGGTATTGCAAAACCAGTTACATCATGTGAGCTAAGGAACAAGAGAGAAAGAGAGGAAGGCCTACAAGCACCTTCAAGGACATGCTTCCACTGGTCGAAGGCCTTCTATGAGGCCCACCTCCTAATGATTGACACTAGGTTCTCAACTTGGTTCTACCCAACCAAGGGACTTCAAGATGCAAACAGTAGCTATGAGTTGGTGTCAGGTTGTCCCCAAGGGCATCTGTGCCTTAGCTCCAGACAAGGAACTAAGGGGCACCAGAGGGTGACACTTCTGACCTTGGGTTCCAGCTTAAGAAGGGATTGGGGGTGTGGAGATGACTGAGCGAGAAAAACTACTTGTCTCACAAGCCTGATGAGTGGGGTTTGGGTCCCCAGAAGCCGCATAAAGAGGGATGTGGTAGTGGACAATGCTCCGGCGCTTCTACAGCTGTATAGGAAACAATGATGAGAGACTCAAGTGCAGGCAGCTAGCCTGGAGTGGAGAGTGCTTCACACACACACCAAATAAGTGAATAAATAAATGGAAGCAGTTTGCACAGAGCAGGGCCACAGAGACCTATAGGCTCTTTGCATGGGATTCAGACCCCACCCATAGGCCCCCTCAGTCTCCAGAGCACCCATTCTCAAACTCAGGCCCACATTACATCCCATGATTGTAACATGAAGAATGGGGTGGACCACATGAACTTCAGTTTCTAACATGTTTTGAGGTCCTGATCCTGTTCAGGAACCCACTCTGGGAAGTATTATTCTCTACTCCAAGAAAAACTATTTTTTATTAATTCTTTGGGAAATTCATTTTTAACTTCAGAAACATGAAACCACAGCTTTGGAAATAAGTCCATTCTGCCCCCAACTCCCCAACAGAGCCCACTCATCCAGGAATTTTAAAAATGGAGATCACAGGGGACTTGGTGGCTGAAGGTGGTTTAAATAGCATCCATACCACAGTTCTGTGGCATCCCTCCCCATGCTCTCTGTAAGGACCATCTGGCATGGTGTGTATTTATAATCCTCATGCCAGAAGCATATTTGTGTCACAGTGTACCTCTCTTACTGCTCATTTTCTGCCTTTGACTGCAAGCATCTCCTAAATAGATGATTCCAGAAGGATCCCTTGGCTGCCTTTTGGGCCAGGCAGTCTGGGCTCAGGACCTTTCAGCTGAGTGGCCCTGCACGCATGGCTTGAGTTCGTTGTATTTCATGAGGTTCCTGAGCACTTCAGTGTAACTGTGATGGTATCTCCTCCCATGTAGGATTGGGAATCCACAGAGTCGATGTCTGGAAACATTTAATTAGCTTCTAGCACAGAAAAGGGCTCAGCCAGCTTGGCTCAGAGTCTATTTTCTTCTTTTTAAAATATTTATTTATTTATTCGTGTGTCTGTGTATGTATGCACACATGTCATGGCACACATGTGGAGGTCAGAGGACAACTTGTGGAATTACCACATAGGTCCTGGGGCTTGGACTTGGGTCTTCGGCCTGGTGGCGAGCTCTTTCTTTACCCTCTGACCCATCTCACTGGCCCAGAGTTTCATTTTGTCGTATCATCTTCTGTTGGCAAACGTCACTGCACTTCTAGGCATGCCCCCTACAGTCCAGGGTGTATTTACAGGGGCCTCTGGCTGTGCTTAGTGCTGGGTCAGCGAGTTGCCAGTCCTGAGTCTGTCACCCTGTTGAGGCTGTTGTCCCTGAGTGCTGCCACCACAGTACCCTACCTCCCCTGTCAGCCTTTGCTGTCACCACAATCCAGCTGGATACTTGGTGCTGCTTAAGCTTATCTTTCTTCCTGTTCACTTGCTGGGGATCACCAACTTTCTTTTCTAATGTCTTACCTTCAATTTCCTTTGTTCCTAATTAAAAAAAAAGTGTGTGTGTGTGTGTGTGTGTGTGTGTGTGTGTGTGTGTTAGTGCACATATGCTACGGCGTGTGTATGTATGAAGGTTGTCTGTCCTCACCTTCCACCTTGTTGGAGTGTTTTCTGGTGCATATACCTGGCCAGCTGTTCCTCAAGCTTCCAGGCATTCTCTCCTCTTCCCCCCGCCCGCCCCCCCCATCTCAAGGTAGGAGAGTTGGGATTACAGCTGTGAACTGCCCTGTCAGGTTTTGCATGGGTGGGTTCTGGGGATTCAAACTTAGATCCTCACGCTTGTACTTACCCACTGAGCCTTCTCCCCATGTCCCCAGTTCCCTGTCCTTGTTCAACATACTTGGCTCCTTGGTACACCCCACCATGCACACATGCAGAATGCAGGGGGAACATTATTAGCTCTCAGAGTTCTGCATGGCCTGGCCCCAATTCTCCATTTCCTCTGTTCATCTCTTAAACCTGCTCCCCTTCTCTTGGGATCCACTCTAAAACTTTGTTTTTTTCATAAACAGTGACTAGCCCCTCCCACCCCTTTAAACATGATACAATGCTCTCATGTCACTTAGAATCAGTGGATATACGGGAAAAAGTATATTTTGGATTACTGTAGACAAGATTTGTATCAAAATACAGTTGTGTATCTGTCAAGAGGAACATACAGCAATACTAAAAAGTGTTCCTGTGAGTGAAATAGCACATGCCTCTGAGCCCAGCACTCAGAAGGCTGAGGCAGGAGGATCATAAGGAAAGGAGAGGAGAGAATAGACACACAATACAGAATACAGAATCAATAGCTTGAGCACTAGTGAGACCTTGTTTAAAGGAAAGATAAAAGTGTTCCTGGAAATGTCACACTTGGATCCGAAGTATGCTGAGTCACCTCTGGACTGACAGCTCTTGTCACCAGGGTCTTCTCAGGTGCCCTTGTCCTTTGTGCCATTGCAGGAGCACTGGCAATGATAAAAGTGGACTCAGAACAAGCAGAAAAATTTGAACGCAGTAGTGACTTTCAAAAAATTGTCATTAGGAAAGGAGAAATGGCTAAGTGGTACAAGCCTGACAGTCTGAGCATGATCTCAGCAACAGACAGTAGGAAGAAAGAACTGACTCCTGAAAGTTGTCCTGTGCTATGGTGTGCATGTGCCTACACACACACACACAGACACACACACAGACACACACACAGACACAGACACACACACACACACACACACATACACCACACCACACAATAACAACAACAAGAACAATAATTAATAATAATAATATGTAGCATAAAAGGTTTCTAAAGATATAAACAGAGGGAGAGGATGCGATGGAGAGAAAAAGAAGGAGGATGAGGAGAGAAGGGAAGGGAAGGGAGGAAGGGAAGAAGAGAAGAGAGGTACAGATCAACATCAGGAATGGAGGCGGGATGCCCTCTCTGCTGAGCGTACTGAGGGAGTGAGAGGGATGGGGCAGCTATGCCAGCACATTTGATAACTGAGACAAAGTGGATGAATTCCTAGAAGGAACAACTATCCACATTCCCTGAATGAAGAGTAGGTGACCCATATAGGCTCTATCTATTGAATGAAATGCATCACTAAAGAAGACCTCCCCATAGAGAAAACTCTAAGGCCAGATGGCTCTGAACACTTAAGGGAGAGGTAGCACCAGTTTCCTCAATCTGTTCCAGCGAACAGAAGGGACACTTTCCAATTCATTTTATGAGTCCAATGTTATCCTGAAACTAAAACCAGACAGAGATCGTCAAAGAAAACAACCAAACAACACCTCACAGACACAAAACTCTTACAAGAAACTTCTGACGGGCTCCAAGATGCCTCAGAAAGATAACACTCTGAAGGTATTTTGCAAGGATTATACAATGGGCTTAATACTTAAAATGACAATTCTTCATATTGTCAAACTAAAAAGAAAAACCATATGAACAGCTTGGCGGAGGCAGAAAAGGTGCCCAACAGAAACCTGAAAACATTGGGAAGAGAAAGCCTCCAGCCAGCGTCAGTGCGCGGTGGGAACATTTCCCTCTGCGAATCGGAGGTAGGACAATACTGCTTTCAGTGTCGCCATTTAACACTGCTGGAGATCCCTAGCCAGTGAGACCAGACAGAGAAAAGCCATGCCAGTGGGACACAGTGAAATTAAACTGTCTTCATCTCTATATACGACCCCCAAGAAACTGTATGGAAGGCACAAGAGCTAGCAGTTCAGAAAAACTACATGGTGTCGGATCAGTATACAAACATCGTTGTATTTCTTATACTAACAAAGATCAGTTTAGAAACAAAAATAATTTAAAGCCATGCTTATTTTTTAGGGGGCGTGCACATGCCACTACACAGATGTGGGGTTAGAGGATAACTTGTAGGGTTCTTATCTCTCCTTCTACCATGAGGGTCCTAGGGATCAAACTCCGGTAGTCGGGCTTGGCAACAAGTGCCGTTATTGCCGGCCATCTTGCCAGCCAAGATTGCATATTTTCTGTATTCACTGTTGGTGCATTTATACTGTAGAAAATGCTGAACTCATCTGTGTTGCCTCAGAATCACAGCATTTTCTCGTTGATAGCCCTGAAATTCCAAATCAGTCTCAGCCCAGAGAGCTTTTTAATTTGAGGGTTTGAGTTTCCTTCACGGGATCATCTTGGTGACAGGAACTTCCCAGAAATGCCTTTGTTTCTTCCTGTTGCAGTGATGAAATACCCTGACACAAGCAAGTTAAGGAGAATGAATTTATTTTGGTTCACAATTCCCAGTTACAGTACATCATAGCAGGAGAGACGTAGAGGCCTAAGGAGCCTAGTTATGTGACAAGCACAATCAGAAATGGAGAGCGGTGAGCACATGCATGCTGGTATCCGGCTCGCCTTCTCCATGCACAGCTCAGGTTCTACTTACACTTGTTTGACCTTCTGACACTGATGATGTAATCAAGACTAATCCCTCCTAGAATCCTTGGCACTAACTGTCGTCCAGACAGTCCCTCCCAAATGTGTCTAGAGGCCTACTCGACCTCAAATTGACAGTCAATACTCCCTATCACATGAGCCCACAGTGCAGCACACAACAAAATCTTTAGTTTTCAAGACTTCATGGTAATGACTCAAAACCAAGAGAAAGCAATTGGCTAAGAGACCAGCAGACCAGATATGACATTGAATTATTTTCCCTTCTATTCTGCCTCAGGGTCAGCTTACAAATGAAAATACATGAGACCACTCATGCTTGGCAGTGACTTCCTTTAGGAAACGCAGCTTTTGGTATTTTGGTAGAATGCCATTTCTCTCAAGTTTTTACCAACTCCTTCCAACTTTGAAGAAATGGAAGACTTTGATTGCTTTTTATTGGAAGGAAAATCTTTGAACACTGAAAATTTTATTCAATTAGCCAACTTGCAATTTCCTGTAATTTAGTTAAATGCACCTTAATACTTAAGCTATGATCTGAGGAAGATGCACAATGTTGAGCAGTAAGCCTGAGCCTGCCTTCCATTCTGGGGAGATAACAGGTGACTTTTGTTCTTTTTACAAACATTTATTCACTCATTCATGGCCTTGCACACACTAGGTAAGAACCCTGCCACTGAGATCTAACATGAACCTTAGGTCTCCTGCTGTTGTCTGCTGCTGCCCAGAGCTGGCCTCCTTCACCCCACCCTGAGGCCCCTGTAGCATCACCTCATGAGCTTGAACACCTGCCTTAAGAAGTGCTCACTGTAGAGGTGGTGGGAGGCACCACCTATTGCTCTTACCATCCCATGTTGCCGTGGTATTTTGGGTGCTCTGCCCATTCCCTGTCTTGTTTTCTTCTGTTTCAATCAAGCAGTGTTGGTCTCCCCAGGACTGGATTTGGGTGCATATGTATGATGTGTATGTGAACATGTGTTGAGTTAGCCTCACAGCTGTCCCTTTGCCTGTGTTCCCAGGGCATCTGGGGAAACCTGACCCACCACAGCATGAGACATAATTAAGGGTGGTTTTTTATGGACTGAAGTTGTGACTCAGTTGGTAGAGCACATGCCAAGAATGTACAAGGCCTGGGGTTCCATCCTCAGCCAGGTGACTAGAAGTTCGAGGTCATACTTAGTTATATATTCCATCCTTGGGACACATGAGGGTTTGTCTCAAAAATAAAGAACAGATGTTTACACCTGGCCTTGCATATTGTCAGAGGACTATTCTGTCCCTACCCACATTTTTTTTCAACCCCTCAGTGATCTGTGGGTTAGTAAGTGACAGGGAAGAGGCCCCAGGCTGCCCAGGGGCCTGCAGCCTGGTAATCTGGGAAGGATGAAAACTTAGTGATTATGACTGAGTCTACCTCACTCTCCACCTGCACGGTGCATGCTTGCACAACCACGCGGCAAACTGAGGTTGCTCAGGACAGCCTCACCCTGCAGGTGTTGGTTTCTTGTGGGGCTCGACCCACCCACTGCCTTGGGTCAGCAGGAAGAGAAAAAGCTTTTTGAGGTTGGCTGTCCTGTGAATTTGGGGATGTTTATCAGACCCCCAACCTCCACCCGTGAAATGCCACAACCCCTCGCCAACATTATGACAACACAAATTGTCCTCAGAGTTTGTTCTAGTATATCCCAGAGCCTGAGAAAGCTGCTTTATGCTAACCCCCATGTCTTAGCAATGAATTCATTTTACTGTAAAAGAAACACATTACAGGAGCTGTAGAGAGCCCAGAGGTTAGGGATGTGTTCTGCTTTATCAGGAAGACATGAATTGCTTCCCAGCACTCACATCCTGCAGCTCACAAATGCCTGTAATCTCAGCTTCAAGGGATCTGATAGCCTCTTCTGGTGTTGGAAGGCACCTGCATTCACTCATGTGGATACATTCACAAGATACACACAACATAATTAAAATGAATCTTCAAAACTTTTTTTTTAAAAAAAGAAACATGTATGTATTCACTTGTGGAATTTGGGAAGAGTGCAGATATGTAAAAGTGGGTAGGAGATTTCCATACTTTTGCAGTTACCTTTTATTTAAAGTTTTGTGCCCTGTTTTTTCAAAGTATAGGATTAAATAACCACCTTCACGCGTCCAAGTTTTGTGTTGCATGTGCTGTTGACCACTGTCTTCCCCTCCTGAGCCTGTTGGTTTTAGTGTCTATGGAAGACAGCTTCTGGGCCTTTTGTGTTTGGCACTGAGCAGGGCCCTTTCTCAGGATATGCTGGGGGAGTCCCGACTTAGGTTTCTGGGCTTCTACAGCCACAAGGAAAACACATGTCTAGTCACTCCAGACAGGACATCAATGAGAGACCTAGTGACAACCTTACCAAAGGCTGCTTAGAGAACCCATGAGGCTACTGGGGTTACTTACAGGAGTATGGGTGAGAGTTTATGCACCGGGTGACCCCCCCCCCCCAGTTACATCACTGAAAAGTCACACCCCAGTGTGGATGATGTCATCATCATAACTGCATAGATGGAATTTTCTCTGTGTTCTCTAGCACCCCCAAGACTGTAGTTAGAGTTTTCCTGCCTGGCCCAGTCAGGACAAATCTCTTACCCGCCAGTCCCACAGTCGCTCAGACCCAACCAAGAAAGCACACAAAAACTTATATTGCTTACAAACTGTATGGCCGTGGCAGGCTGCTTGTTATCTACCTTTTCTATCTTAAATTAACCCATTTTTGTTAGTCTATACTTTGTCACATGGCTTGTGGCTTACCAGTGTCTTTACATGTTGCTTTTCATGGCGGTGGTAGGCGGTCTCTCTCTCCAACCTTCTACTTCCCAGAATTCTCTTCTCTCTTGTCCTGCCTATACTTCCTGCCTGGCCACTGGCCAATCAGAACTTTATTTACACAGAGCGATATCCACAGCACTGACTATGTGCAAATGGGGCAGAATCACATACAGCTGTAGAGGGCAAGAGGCAGTGGCCCAGCCTTGGATGTTTTTCCTCAGAGCAGCTGTCCATTTTGCCTTTGAGACAGGTCTCACTGGGACCTGGGGCTGGCCAGCAGGCCACAGGGATCCTCCTCTCCCTAACTTTCCAGCACTGGGGTTCAGGCACAAGCCACTGTGCCCAGCTTTTGATGTGGATTCTGGGAATGGAACTCAGGTCCCGCAAGCATTAAACCTACTGAGCCATCTCTCCAGGCCTGGGCACTCAGCTTTCTACTTTCTGTCTACCATAGATACTTTTCAATTGCTGTGACAAACACTATGACCAAGGCAACTTATAAGAGAAAGCATGTCATGGGCTTACAGTTTCAGAGGGTCAGAGTCCACCATGGTAGATCAAAGGCATGGTGACAGGGACAGCTGAGAGCACATGTGTTGATCTATAAACAGGAGGCAGAGAGCACTCTGAAACCCAGTCTCCAGTGACATACTCCTCCAACAAGACCATGCCTCCTAATCCTTCCCAAATAGTTTCACCAACTGGCACCAAGTATTCAAACATGAGTCTGTGGAGGCCATTCCCATTCACACCACCACACTGTAGGAATGTTAGTTGTTAGTTTTTTTTTTTTTTTTTAACTCTTTTGGCTCTTTACTCTTTGGGGTGTTGCCACCCAGCTCCCAGATAAATACACTGTGACTTATTCTTTTTTACGAATGCCCAGCTTATTTCTGGCCATCTTTTCTTAAATTATTCCATCTGTCTTTTGCCTCTGGGTTTTTATCTTTCTCTATTCTATATATATTTCTTTACTTTTTACCCCATGGTTTGCTCTGTAGCTGGGTGGCTGGCCTCTGATGTCCTCCTCCTCCTCTCCTTTTCTCACTCCTTGATACTTTCTTCCCAGATTTCTCCTCCTATTGATTCTCTCTGTCTGCCAGCCCCACCTATCCTTTCTCCTGCCTAGCTATTGGCCATTTATCTCTTTATTAGACCAATCAAGTGTTTTAGACAGGCACAGTAACACAGTATCACAGAGTTAAACAAATCCAACATGAAAGAATACAACACATCTTTGCATCATTAAACAAATGTTCCACAGCATAAACAAATGTAACACATCTTCAACTAATATTCCACAACAGGATGCGACAACTCTGGACACCTTAGAGAATCAGTCAGAGTCTTTGCCCTATTTGTGACTGGCTTAGTTCACCTTCCATAGTGGCCTTGAATGTCATGCATCATGTCCCAGATGTCATATCTCCCTCCCTTGCTAAAGCAGGTGTGAGTTTTACTACCTATGTCTGTGATGCTTTACCCCTTCAGCTGTTGGATAACTGGGTTGTTTCCATCTTTCGGTGTGAATGAGGCTTCTAGGAATATGGGTATGCAAACACCTGGGTAAACTCTGTTTTTGGTGCTTGGGATCCCATGCTAATTCCATCCCTGTCTGATCTTTTCAGGAGCCGTCATGTTTTTCCCAAAGCAGCTGCAAGTTTCATGTTCCCTCAGGCCACAGACAAGGCTTTGAGCTCTCCACATTGGCATCTCTCTCACTGTGTTGGTTTCGAGGACAGCCACATGATGGTGTGAGGCGTGATCTCACTGTGGCCTCTACATTCATAGTGCGTGGCTTCATTGTCCCAAAGTCCCTTTGTACATGAGTTGGCATTTGATGTCCTCTGGGTGGTGAGGCTTTGCCCATCATGCTAAGCCAGATGTCATAGGCTGATCTCCTGTATTCTAGCATATATGGCTGGTGATATGAACGAGAGGCACTGCCAGCCTCTACTTCCCAGCTGTGTGAACTTAGAGGGTCTCAGGTTCTTACTCAGAAAATGGAGGTCTGATCATTCCTGTGCTGAGAGATTAGTGCTTGCTGCTTCACAGGACAGGGCCTGGTAGTGTGCCAGTCCTGGATGTTATCATCACTTTACCATCTTCCTACCTTTGCCGTGACATCACTGGGTCACCAGGATGAGAAAATCATCTTCCCACTGTGCCCTTCTCTCACACACTTCCTGGCCTCATATCTTTCCCACAGGAGACAGTATTCCTGTTTCGCCTCTTCCTCCCTTGCCAATGCCTTCCAAAGCCATTTGGCAAGCCATGGGTGTCACTCAGAGGTCACACTTGCCTAGAGGGTGAAAGGCCCCGGGTCTGATCTCCAGTGTCACAAAATCAAACCGTACCATTCTGGTTCTCCAAGTTAGGTTGATATAGTTTTCTCTAGCTTCGAAAATGACAATGGCTATTCCTGACATAGTCTGACATCCCAGTTCTGCTGCCCAGTTCCCTTGGTCTTGTTGCTTTCCTCTACTTTGTTTTGGGTTCAAACATTCATTCTTTGATGAGCTAGTGTACCTCTTGACAGCACCAACTGCAATGGGCAGGCTGAAGGGAGGTTGCTTCAGACATTCACTGAAGGATTTCTACCTTAGTAAGAACATTTCCCTGGAAGGCCATGTGAGCCCTCCCAGCTCACAATATACCCATAGCCTACAGAGTGGCCAGCTCCACTATGCCGCCCACAGCCTATGGTAGATGCCCATAGCCTACAGAATGGCCAGCTCCACTATGCCGCCCACAGCCTATGGTAGATGCCCTGTCCTTGAACTTTCCATGAAGTGGGGGAGATGCAATGTAGCATGTATCTGTCATTTCCTCATCTTGTCTGTGGCCTTCCTTCCTGATGTCCCTACTCCCACACTTTGCATATGCACACTTCCCCTTCAGTGGCTCTGCCCATTGTGTGTGATTCCTTATTGTTCATGGGACACTCTACAGCTGCCTAAGAACAGAATCAACTGTTCTTGGCTGTTCCTGGATCACTGGGCATGATGGCCTGGGACTGACAGCTAGGGGGACGCACTGGGTGTGGTGGCCTCTGATATAGGAGCATCTGGTGTCCCTGTTGTCACCAGCAGTTTAGGAACAGCTTGTTCTTCTCAGCCTTGCAGAACCATTACTAATGTCAATTCTTTTTAATTCCTTTAATTTTTTTATTACATTTTTGCTTATTTACTTAATATGTGTGTATATATGCATGTGTATATGCATACATGTGTAGGCCAGAGGTAGATATTGAGTATCTTCCTCTATCTCTCTCCACATTCTTATTAGTTTGAAACAGGGTCTCACAATGTAGCCCTGGCTAACCAGGCTGGCCTAGAACTCACAAAGATCCACCTGCCTTTGCCTCCTGAGTTTTGGGATTCAAGGTGTGTGCTGCATGCCTAGCCTTCCACCTTATTTTGTGACACAAGGTCTCTCCCTGAACTTGTTGTAGCTTACTGATTAGCCTAGACTGGATGGCAGGCACATGCCACCAGGTCCAGCTTTTGTATGAGTTCTGGCCATCGATCTCAGGTCTTCATGCTTCTGCCAAAAGCATCTTATCAACTGAGCTATTTCCAGCCCACATTGGGACTTTTAATTATCTGTAATCAGCCAATCAGAGACTCAAATCTCATACTGTATTTAAGAAGACCTTCTCATCTACCAGACTCCACACATAACTGGCTGTATTTCTGTGCATTTTTTCCATCCACCCATGCATCTGTCTCTCATACAAAGTGACTTCCAGTTCTGGCACTGTGCAGCCATGTGTATTGTCTGGAAGAATGTACTCCCCCTTGTCTTTCTATCTTGTCATTTTTCAAAATGTTTTCATGTTGTTTTAAAAATTCTAAGGTACTCTGTATGTCTGTGTATGGCTAGGTGTAGGTCAACACTAGTGTAAGAGCTGGCTCTTTGGTCTTGATCATTGGACTGGACCTCCTTGTGCCTTTGGAGGAGAGTGAAATGGACTGGGATGAACGGATATGTACTTGTAGGTGGGATAAGGTCTGCACCTGGTACCATCAGAGACGTGCCTGCTGTCCTGCTGAGGGTGTTCAGGATTCATGTGTGTGTGTGTGTGTGTGTGTGTGTGTGTGTGTGTGTGAGAGAGAGAGAGAGAGAGAGAGAGAGAGAGAGAGAGAGAGAGAGAAAGAAGGAGAAACTTGAATTCCCCATTTTGCTTCCCTACAGGGTCCATATCCTAAGCTATCCTCAAACTCATTATGTAGCAAGAATAACTTAGAACTACTGATCCTCTTGTCTCATTCTTTCAGTGCTGGAATACAGGCATGCACCACCACACTCAGTTTTATGTGGTGCTGCAGACTGAACCTAGGGCTTTGTGCATCCTCAGCAAGTGCTCTACACTGAGATACCTTCCTAACACATGAGAATGGCTTTAAAAAGCAAACATGGGTGCTTAGTGTCGCCCCAAGAGCAGGGGAGAGTGGGGGAAGCTCTCTGAGTGCATTCTCAGTCAGTTGCTCACTGTGATGCCTGGACAAGATCCCAAATGGGACCTGGGTGCTGGCCTAGGCTGCCCCTCCCATTTCCTGTGGGTCTGGGGTGGGATGGACTATTTGTTTCCTCACTCCAGGAGAGGCTGGTCGTGGAGAATCTCCTTGGCCACCTAATGAATAAGTGAACCAAGATGGTCACTTCCTCCAGGGTCTGCTCTTATCCCATACTTGTTAAGAATCTTCAGGACCTGAGAAAAAACAGAGTTCAATTTGACTCCATCAATATCGTGTGGTTATAAAAAAAGTGAAGAACATTCCTTGTGTTTCAGTCCTTTTGAGTTTTTTTTTTTCTTCCTGGTTGAAAATGATTTGTGTCCTGGGCATTCTAGGCCTGAGGCTCGGGAGGTGGCCCATGAATGCAGGCTTTCTCTGGATCCCTGCTCCCAGCTTCCCTGCACCCTGAAGTGCTGGGCAGAGCTCTGCCAGGATGTACTTTCAGGGCAGCTTCTCACTGTGGGGATACTCCACTTCCCCCTCTCTCTCTGCCTCACTCCAAGCTGCTCTCACAGACCACCCTCCCTAGCGAGCTTCCTGGGAGGTTTATCTGGCATTTTCTAGAATTCTATTTAAGCTTCCTTTAAGGTTGCTTACGTCCCTTTCCTCCCCAACTCAGCTAGCGGCACTTCCCTTATATGTTCACATCGGGATGCACAAATATGGACAGAGGTGAGGAGGGGGCTACACACAGAGCTTTGCCACACCCCTCACTGGAGGCACACCCTGGCACGATAGGCAGGCACCGTAATGGGATCATTGTTAATAATGTTGCCCAAATAAATGTCACCAGGCTTAGATGGTTGGGAGACTGGTCAATGCTGTGTGTAAATAATGAATAAATCAGCACCTTCTCTCTTGTCTTGCAGATGCTGGCTGCCTCCAGAGGGCCTGTGCTGGGTCCACACCTAGAATCTGTGGATTCTAGATGCCCTCAGAATTTTCTCAGTGCTTTTTGTCCCATACCTTGGTTGTGACATGGTCCCTGCATCTCCTTGATTTATACCTTCTCTGGTCCCCTTCCCCACTTATCATTTCTGACGTTGATGGTTGCATAGCTTTCTGCTGACTGCACTGTACCTCATTTTACCATATTAAAGATTATTGTTGTTGTTGTTGTTGTTGAACATGATGGCTAACCTTGGTTGTCAGCTTGACACATCTGGGAAAAGGGAACCTCAGTTAAGGAACTGCCACCAGAAGATTGTCCTGTGGGCATCTCTGTGGGCTATATTTTGACTACTAATTGATGTAGGAGGGCCCAGCACACTGTGGGCAGTGCCATACCTAGGAAAGTGGACTTGGGTGACATAAAAGACATAGTTGAATGTGAGTCTGGGAGCAAGCAACATTTCTCTGGTTACTGTTTCAATTTCCTACCTTGTGTTGTGTTTTAAAAATGGTGCTGGGTCTGAATGCTAACACCTTGAGTTCCTTCTGTGGCTTCTATAATGATGGGTTATAACCTGTTAGCTAAAATAAATCCTTTCCTCCCTAAGTTGTTTTGGTCATGGTATTTATTGAAGTAACATAAACATAACTAACATTGAAAAACAAACAAACAAGCAAACAAACAAACAAACAAACAACAGTAGACCTATGAGCCACAGAGCTGCATTTCTAGGAGCTGATGCTTTGATCCATCATATTCTACAATGTCTTCTAGTTTATAATGGTGGTATGTAGTTGTTTTACAATTGATAAAATACTGACAAAGGAGGCCATCTTTAGATGAGCCATATGGACCACCAAAATGTCACATGTGTGACATTGGAACCCAGGGCTTCCCTCCATTCTGCTTCTTGGCCCCACGGTGCCTCTGTCTGCTCTGTAGCTGTCTTGAAGAACATCGAGAGGTTGGTAGCTTGGCTCCCTTGGTACCACCATCTGCCTGGATCAGCACAGCCTGTGTGGGAAGGCATGGGTTCAGAATTTCCCCAGGAGATTTTCTCACCAGGAAGGCCCAGTGCTGGAATATGCGGGTTGAGGTGTAGAGACTGTTCCCCTCTGACATTGGGGAACTGTGCTTTAGATTGCTGTGGGTGAGCTGGGTTTATCAGTGAGATCATCTGCCTGCTGTGTGTTTGATTTTGCTGTGTTCTTCTGGACTGGGGGAAGAAGACCCTTAGATGGGAGTTTTGACTGATTTATTTTTAATGTGTGTGTATGTGTGTGTGTGTGTGTGTGTGTGTGTGTGTAGGTATGTACACATGAGCAGGTGTGCCTGTGGAGGCCAGAGACATTGGGTTCCTTAAAGCTGGAGTTACAGGTGGTTGTGAGTCACCTTAACATAGGTACTGGAAACCAGACTCAGATCCTCTATAAGGACAGCACTTTCATGTATCTGCTGAGGCATCTCCCCAGTCTGAGGAAACTGAGTTCCAGTTCTGGTTCGGACCTTGACTACCTGAGAGTATGTACAGCTGAGAGAAGGATGTCTGGAACCACTGGTGTACCCATGTATGTCCCTGTTCCTGCAAAAGTGTATGTTTACAGTAGAGCCAGGAGTAAAGCAGGGGCTCTAGGATCACCCCAAAACCTCTCAACAGCATCTCCACTGCTGTTTTGTTTTGAATATATAATCTCCGCTAACCCCTGACTTCTGCTTTTGAACACTTGGTCTCATGCAGTTGACTCTGCTGTCTTAGAGGGACTGAGCCTGGTGGGAGGAAGTAGGTCACTCTGGGCTGCCTTGAGGTTTATAACAGACTCCAGTTCCTATCTAATCTATTTCTTGACTGTGGCTACAATGTGACCTACCAGCCTCAGGCCCTACAATGATGGACCCCCTCCTCAAATTATGAGTCAGAATAAGCCCTTCTCTCTGTAAGTTGTATCTTCTCAAGTGTTTGGTTGCAGTTATGAGTCAAATAACTAATACAGGGAAATAATAATAATTAATACAATCACTTCAGTAACTGATACCTACACATTAATATACTAGTATTTTCCTATGTTTTTTTTTTTTTTTAAAGATTATGTCTTTTGGGATAATATTCTGTAATGCACCAGATTACAATTGTTATGAATATATATGATGTCTGGAGCTAGACTTAGATGCCAGAACTTTACAGTTTATAATTCATCCCCTCTCCCCCTTCCATAAATGTGATTGTTAGTTTAATTGCCAAGTTGACACAATCTAGATCACCTGCAGTAGTCTCATTGGGGGAGAGTCTTAAGTAAGTTGGTCTGTGGAGGTTGTCTTGTTATGTTAATTGGCGTGAGAAAACCCAGCCCACTGTGGGTGCCTGCAAATGGGAGTTTCATTGTCTGGTAAAGACTGGCATTGAGTGCTGCAGAACATTGTCAGCACCCTGGACAGAGCCTCCCCAGGACCGTCACTTCCTTCCAGGCTGCTTTCCACCCACATTGCCATTGAACTTCGGGTTTCACAAATATCATGTCCCACCACCCAGGCCCGCACTCTCAGCCTTGATCCCAGCAATTCCACCCTCTTCCCCTGAGCCTCACCAGCCTCACCTTGCCTCTGGAATCCTCCTGTTCCCAACCCCTGTCTTGTCTCCACATGCAAGTCCTAGTGTTACCCAGCTCTTCCTATTTCACAGCTCTATGCTGTTTCAGTTCAGAATTAATTGATAACATTCCCAGGACATTCTCGTTAGTGTGTTGGCTGCTCACCCATCAGGCGAGTTCCATCTCCTATTCCACAGTTGCCAAGTATCTCCTATCTCCTGCTCTGTTAGGACAGCCTTACCTTTCTTCTCCTTGTGACGGGACATTCACAACCCTCCTACGGTGTCTCCTTCTCACCCCATGTGGATGCATCTATAGCTCTTTGAGTTTAGATCCTGCTGTGACATTCGTCATGCACGGCTGTGACACTCGCCATGCACAGCTGTGACACTCACCTCCTGGTCCTACTTGCTGGGACTTGCTGACCTGGCAAAGGCACAACCAAAGAGATCAGGTTGAGAAGCCCCCATGTTTTCAAAATCCGTTTGTCATGCCTTGCCTGAAATCCCTGTCTGTGGTCTCAGCTTTGTCCATTGGACTTTTTGTTTGCTTGTTTTTTAACTTTTTTTTTTTTTTTTTTTTTGAGACAGGGTTTCTCTGTGTAGTTTTGGTGCCTGTCCTGGATCTCGCTCTGTAGACCAGGCTGGCCTCGAACTCACAGAGATCCACCTGCCTCTGCCTCCCAAGTGCTGGGATTAAAGGCATGTGCCACCACCACCCAGTTGATGGGGATACAGACCTGAGTCAAAGAGTACAGTGCAATTGTAAAACCTGAAGGTTAGCATTTTGGCAGGTAGCTTTCGGATGACTGCTGAGTTTGCCAAATGTTCCATTTTCATATTACTGGAGCACTGAGGTCAGGATTTAGCTTCTTGAAATGGGGTTGTACTGAGTGGAATGCTAAGAAGCAATCTCTATTATTAAAAAACAGCAAAATTGGTACCTGGGTTCCAGAAAGAGATTAAATGGAATTACACAAAACTAAATTATTGCTAAATGAACAAATTGAGATAGTACTGCTCACCAAAACAGCCAGGAGGGAAATTGAGAATAGCTACATTTAAAATTAGATCTTGGAGTTAAAGTCACTAATTTCAGAATCTAAATATTGCTGTTTTTAATGGCGTATCGTTTCTATTTCAAACAGAAATAGACACCATCTTTGGTTGAAGTAAGGATTTGTGCACACATGTGATCACGTGAACATTAAAAACAGATTCTGTGGCCCTCCTAAAGCAGCACATTTTTCTGAAAAGCATGTTGATTTGAAGACCTCAGAAGATTCTGAAAGTTCACAGGGGTATCCTTTAGGGCTCACTTTGAGTGTGTGCGCTCAGAAGGAGTTCTGGTTTGTTTTATATTTGAAGATTTTAAAGATAAAATATTGGGTATGTGACTGTGCCCTGGGAACTTCATGGGTCTCCCTGAGAGGACTTTGTCTGTAATCTGAGCCAGTTCCATCCTCTTGGAATACTGCTGCTCCTCTTGTCCCTCCATGGAGTAGAAACCAGCTGCAAATGGCTCGTGGCTGATGAGCTTAGATTTCTGATAGTGGGAGTCCTTTTGGAAAACTGTTTGCAAAACTCTTGATTTCCTATGTTGTTCTATGTTGGCAGGCAGGGAAAAAAATCTAGGAATTACTGAAGGGGTTAAAAGAATGATCAAGGAGAGACTTTCTGTACATAGCATGTCTTTAGCTTGTTGAGACCATCAGAGATTTAGCTACTTTGTTGAGCTAAATCCATCTCTTGGCTTAAAAAATAAAATGCAGAAGTTCCAGGTGATCTGACAATCCTCTTCTGGACTCTGTGTGTGCCTACACATGTGTCAAACACATGCATGCACTCATATAGACATATGCTCATATAAAATTAAAACTAACTAACTAAAACACAATCGGGCATGGTGGCCCATGTTTGTAGTCTCAGTGTTGGAAAGGTGGAGACAAGATCGTGTCTAGGGTTCATTAATTAGCCAGTCTACAGAATTAGTATGTTTCAAGCCAGCAAGAGACCCTGTCCCAGAAAACAAGATAGATAGTGTCTTGAGTAACAACACCCAAGGTTAACTTCGGGCCTCCACATGCATGCACACAAACATGCAAAATTAAATAGGTAAGGGACTGGGGAGATGGCTCAGTGGGCAAGAGCACACACTGCTCTTGTAGAGGACATGAGTTTGGTTCCCAGAACTCACATTGGGCAGTTCACAACCACCTGTAATTCTGGCTCTTGAGGATCCAGTTGCCCTCTTCTGGCCTTCGAAGGCACCTGTACTCACATATGCACATATCCCCATCACACATGTACACATAATTAAAAATAAAACACACCTTAAAATAACAGGTAAAACAGATACTGAGATTTACATACTTCTACAAAAAGACAGCACAGGTTGCTGGGGAAATGAATCAGCAGATAGAATGCTTGCTGTTGAATATCAGGACCTGAGTTCAAATCCTCAGCACTCATTAAACAAAAACTAGGCTTGGTTGCACATGCCTATATCACCTTTTCTGTCAGGGGAAGTGTGGAGGCAGGAGGGTTGCTGGGTCTTACTGGCTGCCAGCCTAGTTCCAGATCAGTGAGAGACTTTGTGTCAAAGGGATAAGGTGGAAAGTTCTAGAATAGGATACTTCGCATCATTCTCTGGCTTCTGCATGCACAGAGGTGTGCACATTCATATACTCATGGAAATACACACAGATGAACTCATTGATTAAAAAGGACAACACACCATGTTCTGAAAGCAGATTTGAGCAGATTTGAGATGGTATGTATCTGATCATTTTGGTAGGAGCACAGTTAGATGGCTATTATACAATAAATAGGAGCAGTGCGGTCATACCAAACATCTGCTCTGGCTTTACTTTTCCAGGTCAGGATGACTCATACTGTGCAGGCTTCCTGGTGCCTGACTGTCAAAAGCTCCTTTTCCTCCCCTCTCTCCACAACGCACTGAACGGCAAACATGAAGCTCGCCTCCGTGGTGGCTGCCCTAATTTGACAAGGACAGCATTGTGATCATGATTATTTTTCAACTAGATGGGAGACATTAATTGTGAGGAGTATTCCACTTGGGAAGCTGGGTGGCTGTCCCCCAAGGAGCTATTGTCTTCTTGATCATTCAGCTCATCTCTTGGTCCTGTTAGTTTATTTTCTCTATGTTCTTGTAATATTTTCTCCCTCTTAATGTGGGAGCTGAGAGGTTTGCCCAGCTCCTTTAGGCACCCCTAACTTGAAGTCACATTCATCCCCTCGCCCAGTCATTTTCACTTATGGTGAGTCACAGTGTTGAGCTGTGGGTGCTTTCAAGGTCATCAGAATTGCCTTCATAGCCTGCCACACCTGCACCAGAACTTCCACAGTCTCCTTATCTGGACTCTTCCTTATTTCAAGTTCTGCAGCCCCCCTAGGGTAGGACCTGTGATGGGACTCCTGCCCTACTAGACCCCATGAGTGCCCCCCATACTGGGCACTCCCAACCCTTGACTCAGGACAATGCCTAGCATGTAGACCTGCCCAATCAATACTGTTTTGTGCATCTGTCTTGTACATAGCCTCACCCTTGTGCCATGGAGTTCCTTTATTCCTCTTAAACTCTCTGGATTTTTTAAAATACAGCAGTTCCTCGACTTTTAAACCCACTGCAAATTGAAATTATTGTGGAAAATATACTGAGCTTATAGAATATGCTAGAACATGCTAGCTTAGTGGTAGAGGACTTTAGAGTTGGTGGTTTCTGCTGCTGATCTTGGTGCTGACTTGGAGCTGAGGATTACTGCTGATACGCAGCAATCAGAGAAGATCCTGTGGATGGATCCAGACGAAATATGTTAAATAAAATGAGCCTGGAAAAGAAAGACAAGCACCATGTGCTGTCTTTCTCATATGTAGGAGCTGAAAACAGTGGACTTGAGTATAGAATAATGATTACTAGGGGTCAGGGAAGGTGTGTGTGTGTGTGTGTGTGTGTGTGTGTGTGTGTGTGTGTGTGTGTGTGTGTGTGTGTGTGTTGTTGTTGTTTCTATGGGATGTCTTTCTGTATGCTGTGAATATGTGTTGCTATGATTAGTTAATAAAGAAGCTCTGGCCTATGGTGAGTCAGGTTATCGCCAGGCAGGAAATCCAGGAGAGAGACAGGAAGAAGAAGGGCTGAGTCAGGAGTCGCCAGCCAGACACAGAGGAAGCAAGATGAGAACGTCTAACTGAGAAAAGGTACCAAGCCATGTGGCTAAACATAGATAAGAATTATGGGTTAATTTAAGTGTAAGAGCTAGTCAGAAATAGACCTGAGCTAATGGCCAAGCAGTTATAATTAATATAAGCCTCTGAGTGATTATTTTGTAAGTGGGCCATGGGACTGCGGGGGCTTGGTGGGGGCCAGAGAAAACTTCTGACTACAGTGTGTGTGTGTGTGTGTGTGTGTGTGTGTGTGAATGTATGTAGGGTATGTATTGGTGGAAGATGGATCAAGGAAGGGTGGACTTGGTCAGTGTGTGTTATGTGGTATATGTTGACCTACCATGATATGAGCAGTGAATGCATACTTACCAAGAAATAAAATATTTAAAACTTGAAGCTTAAAAAAAAGATTAGAATAAAAAATTCAAAGTATGACTTCTACTGAATATGAATCACTTTCACACTACCATAAAGCCAGAAAACCCTAGGCTGAGTGATAAGCCAGGCTCTGTCTGTCTGTATTCATTTATTTCTTTTTATTTTTTGAGTCATGGTCCCATGTATCCCAGGATGGTCTCAAACTCACCATTTTGGTCAGGATGACCTTGAGCCTCTGATCCTCCTGTCCCTATCTCCAGAGTGCTAGGATTATTGGTATGTATTAGCAAACCTGGTTTTATGAGGTGCTGGGGTTTTAGAAGTGTTGGCAAGCATTCCACCAATGGGCTATAGCCCCAGCTGGCTGACTGTTTAAAACTGCAGAAACTAGGAGTCAAACAATGAGCATTTTGTTTCTTCCAGTGACCTTTGAACCTACTTCAGCAGGATCTCAGTGAGCTGCCATGGCTGGATAGGCTTGGTCCTGGTGCTCTGACAGTGTCAGGATATTTCTAAGGACATAATGATTGGCATAATTTAAAAAAAATTGGGGAGAGTACATATTAGGTACTGATTTTAAAAATGAAATCTTAGTTAAATGTAAAAGGAAAAAAAAAAAAGGAAATGTGGCTTTGGTCATGGTACCACCACACTAAGAAAGAGGTAGAATATGGCAAAAGTTTTAAGATGACCTGCTGGTGCTTGTCTTAATTCTGCTTGTTTGAGGAGATGAACTTGGAGTGCCAATTTTCTATGCTAAAATAAGCAGGCAGTTATTTCCTCTGGACCTTTGAGTGCAGACTATCTGAGTTGCATAACCCTGACTGGCATGCAATAAAATGAATCTCTCCCTGCCCTCAGGGAAGCCATCAGCCGTGTCTGCGAAGCTGTGCCAGGTGCCAAAGGAGCCTTCAAGAAGAGAAAGGTACTGTCGCCCTCACTGTGTGTCTGTCTCCTCCTTCATGTTCTCTCAGGGCCACACTCCATGTCCTCACCCACACAACCGTCCACTGTCTTCTTACATGACCTAGATCTTGTTATTTCTTAAGGGAAAGCACCTAGCTAAGGCTAAAACACCCCTGCCCTGTCTCTTTCAAGCAAATGTTGTAGATACTCATGTGGTTTTAACCCCAGAGACAGTGATACCAATCAACACCTGGCCAAACATCCCTTTAAGCCATTACATAACATGAATTCATCTACCCCTAACAGCTCATGTTGCAGCTACCCCAGCATACATGTTAGCTAATGCTTAAGAACTGGATTCTAGGGTTGGGAGGGGGAAGCAGGACCTTGCATTTGTACTGATGCCAGTTACTGTGTTGTAAATACCTCCATATGATTCAATCTTTCAACACAAGGTCCATGGAAAGAGTTGGGAAGAGACATAATAGTTCATCACTGTGACATATTTTCTCCAGGCACAGCAGATGGGTCTTGGAGGGCATAGCATAGGCTCCTATAGCATGGGACCAGGAGCAAAACATCCAGGACTCAAGAAGTGTTTTACCATCTTTAGATGTTATCTATGTACTTGTGAGTTTGTATAAATTAACTTTCAGTAATAGCCTTGCTTAGTGGTCAGCCCATAACATTTCTAAAGACATGACAAATGGCTTTTCTGAGCTGGCTTGCCGTGTCACTGGAAAGCCTGACGTTATAGATGACAAAAATTGAAGCTTTGGACTGAGAAGCCACAAAGTGAGTAGGAGCTAGGGCCATGGTAAAGCCAGAGCCACCTGCTCCAGAGGCTGGGTGTTCAACGACACTTCTAGAACTTTCTATCGTGTGTATGGTAGAGTAGGAGGGGACACTATCTGGGGGCTGGGGAGATAGCTCAGCTGGCAAAGGACTTACTATATAAACATGAAGACCTGAGACTGTATCCCTGGCATCCTTGTGAAAAGCCTGGCATGGCAGCACATGAATGTAATCCCAGAGCTGGAGAAACAGAGGCAGGCCAACCCTGGGGGCTCACATGGTTGCAGAATTGGTATGTTCCAGGTTCTTTGAGAGACTCTGTGTCCAACTATAAGGTAGAGAGTTTAAGAGAAAGACTCTTTATGACTTTTCATTTCCACATCTGTGCACACATCGGCACACACCACACACACACACACACACACACACACACACACACACACACATATATAGATGTGATATATATCACAATAAAAAGAAGAAAACATTGAGTTAAGCTTTCTCTCTCTCTCTCTCTCTCTCTTTCTCTCTCATTAAGTATCTAAGAAATAAATACTCAGCAATCCACAATTATGACTTTTATCTACCTAGAAGGGATTTGTGGGAAAGCATACCATACAGAGCCCCATATCTGCCTCAGGATGAGCTTTCAGGTTCCAGATGGTTTTGTCTCCAAGTCACTTCTGTCTTCAGAATTGGGGACTTTTTTAAACCTACAGGACAACTGGGCCTGGGGCACAGAACTTGGCAGCTCAGGTTATGTGATGATGGCCGGTCCCCTGGGGGTCCTGCAAATCAAGTAAAGCTCCCAAACCTTGAATATAGGAATCAAGGTGTCCCTTGGGAACAGCAAGGAGGACCGTCATTTCTCAGTACAGGTGGTCCTACCAGGTCTTGTTTCCCTTCTGTTTCTCTTGGTGGGAAGAAATGGAGGTAATGGCAGCTTTCCAGGCTGTGCCCAGATGAACTCGACCGGACTCTCACACAGAGGGGACGGGTTCTCTAAAGGACTCTTTTGAAGTGTTAAATAAAATGAAAAAGAAATAAAATAGCATGGCAGGGATCCTAAAGGAAATAGCATCTATCTGGGAAGCAAAGAGCTGCAGTTTGGGGATGCCAAACCAGGGCAACCCCTGGAGGTAAGTTCAGCAGAGATTTTCTCTTTTAAAATAGAGAGTTTCCATTAAGTGTTACCTTTAGAGACAGTTCATTGGCTGGGCAGACACCCTAAACTGCAAATCCATTCTGATTGGTTCATTAACTAGGCTACTCCCCACTGAGAGGTTGGTGTACAAGGCCGGCAGGTCTGGCTTTGGTCTCTTATCTGAGTCACAGGAACATCCTGTGGCCTGAGCTTCAGCAGAGGGATGTGACCTTCCCAGTTTCCCAGCTCCATTTAGACAGTCTTAGTGGCTGCATTTTCTCTCTTAGTGGATCAAAGAACTGTGCATCTGGTCAGAAGCTGTTGGGCATAGTGAGCAGAGGATGTTGTAATCAAATGGAAAGTGTGAGCAGGAGAGGGCTTCAGTGTGTGCCCGGGCCTGGGGGATGGTGCCTGGCTGGACACTGAAGCTGTTCCATATCCCTCCATATCCCATAAAGACTTTGTTGACAGGGGAGGGAGACGCTGGCCACAGTAGCCTGTCTCTCCACCCCACCCAAGCTCTGGGCAGTCAGATTCTAATGGGACTGTCCAGGTTAGCCCTTAACAAGGAGCCACTTCTGACAAGGATTCCCTTCTGGAGAGAGCCTAGTGACCCTGTGAGGCTGCTTCTGAGCCTCGGTGCCAACCAGCTTCTACTCCCTAGGAGGCAGTCTGCATCTCAGTCTGCCAAGACAAGGTTTGGATGTCTGCAAAGCTGTGATGGCCCTGCTGTGTGGTTTCTGCAGGTTTATGTCTAAGACCCAGGAGACACCCACATATGGTCAAGGAAGCCAGGAAGACCGAGGGTTCTCCCTCATTTATAATTTCATACCTCGTATTACTGAATGTGCATATTGGCATGGGCTCTTATATTCCCAGCTCCTCCATTTTCCCATTGTCTGTCTTCTAGCACCTCAGTGGGGGGCAGCAGCCAGTGAGAGACTGTGGGGTACTTTCAGACAGAGTCTGGGGTCAAAGCTAAACTGTCACTCTTGGCCTCACAGCCTCCAAGTAAAATGCTGTCCAGCATCCTGGGGAAGAGCAACCTCCAGTTCGCAGGGATGAGCATCTCCCTGACCATCTCCACCGCCAGCCTGAATCTGCGCACTCCCGACTCCAAACAGGTATGAGGTTACCCAGGCCTCCCTGAGCCCGAGAGTGGACACCCCAGGGGCTCCTCCTCAGAGATTACTGAGCCCATGCAGAACCTGCTTGGCCAAACCGTGAACTTTGGTCACTTTGACAATCCACTCACAGATGGATGAATAGTTCTCTGGAATCCTGCTCTAAATGATATCTGTTTTGTTGGTCTGTTTGTAATATAAGGAAATGGTGATGTCTGCAAATATCTTGGTGTCTGCCCTTGTTTTATAGCCACACTGTATTGGTTTTTATGGGTCACATTTTAATCTTATCCTGTGTGGTGTGCATAGTGTGCTATGGTTTAATAGACAGGGGTTTTCTTCCTGATGGCTTCTTCTGTTGGAGCCTCTTATAGTTCATCCTGTCTCAGAGTTGATGAGCTGTACATATCTACAGTGCAGATAGGGTAGAATATCCAGGCAGCACAGCCGCACTTATAAAGACAAATTCCAGGTGGGATGGCTGCATTTCTCTGTGCTGATTATGTTTAGGTCAGGCTGTCTCTATCTATCTGTCTATCTATCTATCTGTCTATCTATCTGTCTGTCTGTCTGTCTGTCTATCTATCTATCTATCTATCTATCTATCTATCTATCTATCCATCCATCTATCTATCTTTGTCTATGTACCATCTATCCCTAAGATGTAGAGACAAATTAGATCTAATGTATAAATAAGAAATAAATCAGGGCTTTGTTGAGACACAACTAACTACAACTTCTTACTCTACCCTGATGTTTTCCAGGGACCCACTGATACCTGCTCGTCTTTTTGTATTATTTTCTAAGGGTTCGACTAACCAGTCTTTGAGGCTGTGGATCTAGGATGTCTAGTCAGCCTAGCCTTGCCCAGGCTGTCCTAAGTTGAGCCCCAGTTGCTCATGGAGGCTGGCACACCTAGGCTCTAGACAGCTATACAAACTGGAATCTGGCCTCTGTGCACATGGACCATTCATTTCTAGGGGTCCCTAGGCTGTAACTCTCCACCCTCCTTGCTCATTCTCTCCTCAAAAAGATGGCCCAGTAAGGACATTGTTAGGCTAGCTGTTCCTGAGGACCTGTTCTACCTTGGTGTAGTCCAGGTTGGGTCTAGTTAGGTGTCCAATTCTCATTTCTCTGCCATGTATTGGGTGGGTCTAAGTGCAGTTTTCCAGACACCCAGGGGCTGCAGCTAGGGTGACACAGGAGCAGTCCACATCACAGGTAGAGCATATGGTTGTACCTTTCCCAGTTCCTGTGTTTAGGTTCCCACTGTGGCAAATAGAGAAAGCAAAAGCCCCTGCCTCCTCCACCCAGGGAGCAGACACACAGTGCCCACTTTATGATGCTGGGGTCCAAGTAGAGGGATAACACTGAATCCCTTAGAGGAGAAACATGCTACCCTAGTGGTTCTCATCCTTCCTAATGCTGCGGCCCTTTAAGACAGTTCCTCATGATGTCATGACCCCCAACCATAAAATTATTTCACTACTACTTCATAACTGTAATTTTGCTACTGTTATGAATTGTAATGCAAGTACCGTGAAATGCAGGATATCTGATAAGTGACCCCCCAAAATGAAAGGCAATCATGATAGTGATCATGTATCTACTTGACCAAGTATGACTTAGGCTTTTTCCCCCTAAATTATAGCTTCCAATTTAATTTCCAAACCCCAGATTTAGGGTTAACATGTATGTGTGAGTGTGTGGGGGTGTATTTTGTGTGTGATGTGATGTGTGTGTGTGTGTGTGTGTGTGTGTGTGGTGTGTGTGGTGTATATGTGTGTGTTATGTGTATGCTGTTTGTGTTTATGGTATGGTGTGTTTGTGTGTGTATGTGTAAACTAGATGAAGACTGTCGAACACTGTCTACCTTGATTTTTAAAACAGAGTCTCTCATTGGTCTGGAGTTCACAAACCTGTCCAGACTGTCTGTCCCGTGGCCCAGGAATCCTGCTTTTCTACCTCCCCAGTGCTGGGGTTACAAGCTCCATTCCCATGTGTCCTGGGGAATCAAACTCAGGTCCTCGTGCTTGTGTGGCGACCATTTATCAACTGAGCCATCTCCTTAAATAAACAAAAAGTTAGACACACAAAAATTAATTGTACAGCATTAAAAATTTATGCTGGGCGTGGCAGGGCACACCTGTAATCCAAGTGGTGAAGAGGTGAGTCAAGAGAATCAGAAGTTCAAGACCATCCTCAGCAACACGAATTCCAGATCAGCCTGGGCCTCAAGACACCAAAGTCCTAGTTTACTGTCGGGGATTCTGCTGCCTTATCATTCACTTAGGAGCTGTTTGCCCACAGGCAGCAGGATTCTAGGGCAACTATTATTAGTTAGTTGCCTGGGGCTTGGGCACAGGCCACCCAGCAGTCTCACTGTTTTGTATCTTCTTAAACCCTCAGGTTTCTCTAGATTGAGGTTTTGTAAATGCCAACAACCAAAGTCAGCATTTTAAAATATTTAAAATTTTATCCTATAATGATACCCTATTTCAAATTTTCAGGAGCACATACTTTCTTTGATCCTCTGTGGACTACTGTCTGCTGGGGACAAGGGTGGAGGGCAGGGCTCAGAAATAAACCTGGCTGTGTTTGGATGGAGCTGGGAGCTCCTTTCCACACAGGAACTTTTCACGGTGTCGTTACATTGTCTTTAAAATGATAAAAGTAGCAGGGGGTACTTCCTAGCTTTTAGAATTTAGGGCAGCTTCTAATTCGCTCAGTGTCTACTGAACTCCATGGATGCCACAAGTTATTACCCTGATGGAAAACTTCCTTTTAAAGATGAGTGTGGAAGGGCCCCTGGTCTTTAGGCCAGTGGATTAGGAGGGGGCTGTAATTCTTGGACGCTGGCCTTCTGATTTATATACACCTGATGTGAGTACAATGGAGTGAAACAGGCCACACTCCCCAGGCCTGGCTCTGGTGTTTGGGGAAGCAGAAACTACAAGTTATAATAATGTTTTGGTACAATGTATTTTTTCCTTCATTTTGTGTATGTGTATGTGTGTGGTATATGTTTGTGTGGACGATATGCACATATGTGTAATGGGTGTAGGTATACATGTGTGTACATATATGTGGAGGCCATAAGTCAACCTCAGCTGTTGTTCATCAGGCAGTGTCTGCTGGTTGATTCAGGGTCTCTCATTGGTCAGAAACCTGATGATTCAGCTAGGCTGCTTGTCCAGCTAGCCCCAGGGATCCACCTGTCTCTTCCTTTTCAGTGCTGGGACTGTAGCTACCATACTCTGCTCTTTTTCACGTGGGTTTGGGGGATTAAACTCAGGTCTCCCTGCTTGCAAGGCAAGCACTTTACCAACTAAGCCCCCTCTTTGGATCACCTTTTCCTCCCTGGAGAAGTCTAGTTGTTGAGACCCTGGCCTCAGGTTGGAGCCTGGATTTCACAGGTCTGGAATTACTACACTTCTTTCTTTGAACCAGCCTCTTGCCCACTCTGGGATCATGGTCTGTGCCAGTAAAATGGGCTTCCCACAGTGCTCACTCCTTAGCTGCTGGGAGGCTTGATGAGGCACTTGAATGGTCAACCAGAGAGATGGCAGCCATCAGGCCGTGCACAGCAAGGGCAGGTGGCCTACTGTCTCAGTGCTTTACCGTTTTCTTTGTGGGCAGTTTTCAGGAAATCTTGTCGTTTGGGGGTCCTGCCAGCAGGGCAGGCTCTGCAGGATGTGAGAAAGCACTAATGGTTCCTCTCCTTTCTTGTCTCCGCCCTGCAGATCATAGCGAACCATCACATGCAGTCCATCTCCTTTGCTTCCGGGGGAGACCCGGTGAGTGGCCTTGGCTGGTTTCTCTTGCTCTCTCTGGAGATTTCTGAGAAGAAACCCCTGCTTTAAAAATGTGCCCCTTGAAGACATGACACAGAAGTGTTTTATGCTGATTCTGGTGAAACTCCAGTTTACTACTCTGGTAACAGTTGTTTTTTTAGGGTCAGGACATTTCAGTCTGGGTGGAATTCTATTCTGGCAAAGTATATGTGCTCAGAAACAGCTGTAGTGTCCTCAGAAAAACAAGTTTTATACCCTACAGGGGAAAACGCTTTGAAATAAATAGTGTTTTGTGAGTCAAAATACTTATCCATCAAAATTTTCAAGGAGTCATAACCCCTGAAGCTGTGATTCCAGTTGTTTATCCCTCTTGGTTTCAGAAGTTCTCCTTTCCCATTCTCCTCTCTCCTCCCTCTCTCCCCTCCCCCTCCCTCCCTCCCTCCCTCCTCCCTTTCATTTCTCTGTATTAGAGACTGAGCAGGGCTAATGGTCAGCAATCACTCTGTTCTTAAGACACTGCTTCATAACCCTCTTGACTGTCATTATGTCGCTATTTGGTGCAGGGAGGGGTAACCTGTGGCCAGGTCCTACATTCATTTTCAGTCAAGAAGTATCAGGAGTTCTGGAAGCATGGCCTCCATGAGAGGTATCCAGAGCTCCTGTGTCGATCCCATCCTGACATGCCTGCTTTCTTTGGTTTCTTCCCTCCCACATCTCCAAAACCCACCTCAAAAACAGGCAGACAACATGCGAGCGAGTGAGAAACTGAGGGAAGAGGGAGGAAATGGGCTGGCTCCTTCCAGCTGTGGTAAGGAGAAAGGCTCCTTCCAAACCTTATCATGATAATTCCCATTGTTCTGGGTAAAGTTTTCAGTGGCTAAGGACAAAAAATTAGAAGCGGGGTAATAGGATGAGGGATAGTTTTTAACCCAAGTTCATTCAAATGACAATTTTTTTTCCTGTAACATAAGATATCCTTTTTACTATTTTTGGTGCCCCCACCTCCTCTGACACCTGAGGAGGCTGTCTCCCCACCCCATACACAGACATACACAAGATCCCCAAGTGGACGCCAGAACAAGGGCCTGTCTCCGAGGGCCTCAGTGACCAAGAACAGAAATGGAATACCTACAGAATAAGATCCCCACAGCCTCTTCTCTGGAACTTAGTGTGCCCACTGTGGAACTGGGCACTGCCAAGAGCACTGTTCTGAATCTGCTATACTGGGGAAGGATGCCAGGTAAAGATCAAGATTGACAGCAGAAGGGCCATGTCCTAGCTTGGCCATGAGCAGTCTGAGAGATGGGTAGCACATCTTCCTGGGCCATCCTTCCCCAGTCACAATGTAGTTTCTTAGATTAGAGGAAGAACTGCTCCCCTCTTTAAAAAAAAAAACTTCCTTGTATGAACCACCTGTGCTGACTGGGGTTAATTTTGCTCTTTGGCTATGTACAAAAATCAGACAACAGACTCCCATATTTGTACAGTTTCCTTGAACTCTAAATCCCCATCAAATTTGGAAATTACGAAGGAAGGCTGTAAAGCTGATCCCATGCAGTTATGTTAATGTGCCACAAAAGTGGTTGGTTGAAACCAAATGTCTCCCCTTTCCTGCCTGACATGCATCTCTGAGCTGGCTGCAAGGGTGGCTAGTGTCTTTTGGGGACAGTAGCTCTGGTTCCCAGGTGATTCAGTTCTGCTGATTTCTTCTATTCAAGCACAACCTTCAGCATGCATCCTTAGGCATAAAAGTGACAGCAATTTGGGTCAATTGGGGCAAAGGCATCATCTGCTCTGCTTCTTGAAAAAACCAGCTCCTGTAAAGTGGGAAAGCTGGCTGTGGACTGTGGATCTCAGTTTTGACCCTGTAACCCAGAACCAAATTAAGGACATGGCAGCTGTCTAGACGATCCCAGGTTCTTGGGCTAGCTTTATAAGACTGTGGAAAGAAAAACAGTGCTGGAGAGCATGCCCCAGGGTTCCAAAGCTCCTGGGCTCCGGTCTGTTGGCAAAGATGTTCCTGAAGTTTCTTAAGGACAATTGCGTCCTCATATCCCATGAGCCTGGGAGGAAAGTGAAGAATTGAAAGCTACAATCCATATTTTTGCTGACAGCTTCAAATTCTCAGAAGATGCCCCTCCATGGAAGTGAACAGAGGCCATTTTATAGTCTTCCGTCCTTTCTCTCACTGGTCTATGAAATATTAAAGACTAGAAATGCACTCTGCTCCGAGGAGCCTCAGAGACAAGAGTTCCTTTGTTTCCATCACTGGAAAAGTCCCCATGCCTCTGTTCTCTGGAAGTCTTGGAGGGCACCATGCCCACCCATCCCTCCTCACACCCACACCCCTCCCCACACCCACACCCCCTCCCCATACCCACACCCCTCCCCTCCCCTCTCCAGGCGGTATTTGCTGGATCTCTGTTAAGAAGGAGAGGACACTTCCTTGTGGAGGGAACAGTGCAGGTCAGCACAGACCACTACCACCCAGGCAGAAGGTGCAGTGAATGAACTTGAAGACCTTTGCAGCATAAACTTTGGAAAACAACTACAAAACTAGGCTGACCTTTCAAGCTGCCCTCTGAGGGGTGGTGCTTTTAACAATCAACTTGTCACCACCCAGAATCACTTGGGAAGAGAGTGTCAACTGACAGATTGGGCCTGTGGTGTAGGAAGAGGCAGACAGGGTGGGTGGCCCGTTCCTTAGGCAGGGTTCCTGAACAGTGTGAGAGAGGAGAAGTCAAACTGGGCAGAGGGAAGCGAGCAAGGAACCATGCACATATTCTCTGTCTCTGCTCTTGGCTGTGGATGTACAGCTTCAAGGTCTTGCCTTGACTCCTTGCAAGAATGAACTGTAATCTGGAATTGTAAGTAAACAAGCAAACAAAAAACAAAAACAAAACCCTTTTCTCTAGTTGCTTTCAAGTTAGGGTGTTTGTCCTGACTTAAAAGCCCCAGAAGTGAAACTAGAACTGAGTTTCTGTTTGTTTGTTTGTTTGTTTGTTTGTTTGGTTGGTTGGTTGGTAGAGAGGGTCATCAGGGATTGAACACAGAGCCCTGTGCTTGGTGGCAAGTGCTCTATGCCAGAGCAATGCCCCCAACCCTAACAGTTTTTGAGGACCAACCTACCCCAGGAACCTGAAGCCTTTTTTGGTTTGTTGTTCCGAATGTTAAAAATATCAACATGTAGAGATGTCTCTCTGGCTTTAAGAATTAAGAAAATAGGGCTTGAGAGATGGCTCAGTGCTTAAGAGCACTGTTCCATAGGACCCAAGTTTGGTTCTTAGCACCCACATAGGGTGCCTCACAACAGCCTGTAACTCCATCCAGTTCTAGGGACCCAGCACCTCTGGCCTTCACAGGCATCTGCATTCATGTACACACATTCCCCTGCCCAATATATACACATAACTGAAATACTAAAAATAAACACTAAAATAATGTTTTAAAAAGCATTAAGAGAATGACCAGGCCCCTAGCTACCTGTTCAGAAGTGAATACATGCAGGCTGCCTCGGCAGACCATCAAGGCCTCAGAAGGCTGGCAAGGAAACACTCTGAGGGGTGAGACTTCTAAATAAAGCCCATGTTAAAAAGCAAACAAACACATTTATAATATTTTAAATTAGCCACACACCATTGTTTAACATAATGA
Source organism: Onychomys torridus (assembly GCF_903995425.1). NCBI lineage: Eukaryota > Metazoa > Chordata > Mammalia > Rodentia > Cricetidae > Onychomys > Onychomys torridus. The sequence continues at coordinate 124,102,156 of NC_050447.1, read as the reverse complement.
GATTTATTGTGACAGTTTCCTCTACATGTTTGATACACTTTGATCATGTTCACGGACGCATGCACCGTACTCTCCTCTGGCCCCTCCTTTTCCTCACCACCCCCTTCTACTTTCACGTCTTGGATTTCTCAGTGTTGACCTACGAGTCTTTCTGACTCTCATTCACTTCACTTAATAGGATGACTTCCAATTCCATCTGTTTTCCCGGAAATGAGATTTCATTCTTTGTGATTGCATAGAACTCCGCTACATTGCTTACACCACACTTTCTTTACCCTCTCTCTCATTGGTTGGAGGACAAGTAGGCTAATTCTGTATCTTGTCTATTGTGAGTATCCAGCCTTTAAACATCTGCTCTAGTATTCTTCCCAACAATCGGTTCTCAAAGAATAGTCTCTAACCCCACAGCAGCTGGAGATTGTCAGCAATCCAGTTTGGGGGTCCAGATGCAAAACTGGGGTACAGCCCAAATCTGTCTTAAGCCTTTAGGGGATTTTCACAGGAACTCAAGTTTGAGCTCGTATACACATTACTGACAGCCCTGCTTCTTGACTTTGACTCACATTAGTGCATCTATGAGCTTTAAACAGGTCTTCATGGTCAGGTCTCAAATCCAAACCTGCTAAGTCAGATGAACCAGGGTAGTGAAGAACCATTGTGAAAGACTCTCAGAAGAACCGCTGTGGGGAGGTCAGGTGCCTGCCACTCTGGCTGCTCTGAGTGTGGTCACAGACTGGTAGCATGCACACTGGAGAGGGGGGTGCTGGTTAGTGATGTCTGCTCTAGCTGCTCATGATTCCTCAGGCTCTGCCTAGTCTGCACTCAGATCTCCGGGGATTTCCAGCCACGTCCAAGTTTGAGGACGTGCCTCAAACCATGCCCCTTTTGTACCATTTTGTGCCCAGTATCTGGCCCTTCCTTCCCCCTTTTCTCTCTCCTTCCCTTCCATCCTTCTCCCAGTACTGAGGAGGTTCAGAGCCCTCCCACACTAGGAAAGTGCTGGTCCATGAACTTTCCTTCCGCTGTGTGATGGATGAATGGATACTTACCTTGCTGTGGTCTACCTCCCTCTGGTCTTACTTCTTGCTGTGATGAGTGAGACAAATGTCTCCTTTTCCTTCCACAGGACACAACAGACTATGTTGCCTATGTTGCTAAGGACCCTGTTAATCGCAGAGGTAAGCAATGCTCGACCCATTTAATCATTCACTTGTGTGAAGCCAGGCTTGATGCTGTGAACCAGATGTTCCTCATTATCTCAGCTCCTTTAGCAAATGAGCACATCTCACGTGACATGATTAAGGATAATTGAGGCCTGCAAGGGTAGCTTGTCACCTGGCTGAGAAAGAGCCTACTGGATGCTGAGTGCCAAGCTCGCACCTGTGTTAGGATAGCTGCAGATTGATATACCCAACTTACACATCGCCTCTCACCCGTGCTCTGATAGTGGTGGCCTCTGGCATGCATTCATCACCGCTTCCCAACTATCGTTGCATGCAGTGTGAGCATCTGCCTCAGGCTCCTGACGACTGACTGCCCCACAGTGATGGACTGTCCCCTCAACCTGAGCCCAAATGAGTCCTTCCTTCCTTAAGTTGCTTCTGTCAGGATAAAATTATCACAGCAATGGGACAGTAACTGTGTGGCATGTGACTTGTCCTAGAGAAGCTTGCACAGCAAAGGTGGTAGACACTTACTGTGCTGAATGGCCTTGCAAACTGCTACCAATTTGGCTGTGAACATCTGCATTGTCATGGTAAGTATGTGGGGTTCTCCCCAGCTGGAACCCCAGCCAGTTCTGGGTAGAGGAGTCCAGAACTGACATCCTACCAGTGATGATTTGAAGTTGAAGGCTTTGTCTTCCTGTTCTTCCCCTTGCAAACTGAAGCTTTGTCACATGTCTTCACTTAGGGTGGTGGGAAGAGAAGCGGGTTCTTGCAGATGACACAGCACTGGTTCCTAACCTAGACTCTTTGCCATGTCTCCCCTGAGCAGAGCTGAGAAAATTAGACAGTTGTATCAGTGTGTGTTCGTGCACACACGTGTGCACGCATGTATGTGTGTGTGTGTGTGTGTGTGTGTGTGTGTGTGTGTGTGTGTGCAGGTGCACATGTGTGAGTGTACATGTAAGGACCAGAGAACTATATTGGGTGTAATTCTTCAGGTACTGTCTACCCTATGTTTTGAGGCAGTCTCACTGGCCTGGAATTCTTCATGTACCCTAGGCTAGCTGGCCAATGAGTCCAGGGGTCAGCCCCCCTTGTCTTTCCTAGGGCTGAGAGTACAAGCTTGTCCTGTGATGTTTGTTCTTTTTTTAAAAAAATCTGGGTTCTGGGGACTCAAACTCAGGCCCCTATACTCCTAAGGAAAGCACTTTACCAACTGAATAGTCACTCTGGCTTTTCTTTAAAGAATTAGACAGGTCTGAGGAGAGAAGAAGGGATAGGGCTGTGAGGACCCCAAGATGCTTTCTTGGCATTAATACTCATCTGTCTTCTTGGGTGGCTGTATACAGCCAGTTTTGGCCCCAGGGGAGCAGGGTTATACCTGCGACAGTCAGGACTGCTGCCTAGACCGCTTGAGCAAAAGCTCTTGTAGACTTGGAGACTCGGCTTAGTGGCTAAGGTAGCAAACACAGATTAAGTTGCTTAAAGCAACAAGGACATGTTGCCTCACAGTTCTGGAGGCTGGATGCCCAGTTTATGGTGTCAGCGGGGCTATAAGGGCTCTCTCTGGGTCCTAGAGGAGAAATCCCTCCTGCCTCCTTCTGGCTTCGGTAGTTACTGGTGATCTCCAATGTCCCGTGACTTTCAGGTGCTACTGAAACCCATCCTAATGTGGAGTACTCCCCGAGTCTGTGAATGCCCATAAGTACCTATAGAGATGACAGTCCATGGTGGCTCCTTCTATCCTGCTGTGACCTCATTTTAACTAGTTACATCCGAAACTTCCCATTTTCCAAATAAGGACACCTCCTGGGGTTAGGTTATTTGGCATAACTTTTTTTTTTTTTTTTTTTTTTTTAACAGAAGGCATAATTGAACCCACAGCATAAGCCAGCCTCTTTAACTATCCTAGCTCCCCCCAAATCAGGGCAGGTATGGAGGAGGGAGGGGAGGCATAGGTAATCCCTCACCAGGCACTGCCCCCCCCCCCAACTCTATCTGGGTTAGAAGCAGCTGGGGCTCATTCTTTGTTTTGGTTCATCTCAAATTAAGGGCAAGTGATCTAGGCAATTTTGTCTTTCAGAGGTCTTTAGTAGGTCCAGGTCAATGGTCCTCAAAATGAGCGACACTTGAGAGTTACTTAGGAGCCTTATTAAAACATCTCAACACTCAGGTCTTAGAGAACAGGAGCCAGGCAACAATGTGTTTAAGTAGCTCCTTGGGGCCTGGGGAGACAGCTCAGTTGGTAAATTGCTTGTTCTGCAGGCCTAAGAGGCTGAGATCATTTCCCAGAGCCCACCCGGCAACACCTATAATCCCAGCACTGAACGGTGGACACAGGAGGATCCCAGGGCCTTGCTGGCCAGCCAGCCTAGTCTAGTTGGTACGTTTCAGGCCAAAGAGAGCCCCTCTGTCATAAAACAAAGTGAATGTCCACTGAGGAATGGCACCCGACGTTTTCCTTTGGCCTCCACGTACACATGTGACATACATCCACATGCATATGCACGCACACATGTACTTTGTGCGACTCTGATGCTCTATGGATTTAAAGCAACACAGCATTAAGGTGTAGCCTATGTCCCCAAGGTGTGTAGGCTCCAAGTACTTCTTTTTGGACCATACAAGGGCCCAGCGTCTGTGGTGCTTCACAGTCCAGCCATCTTGTGCCCCTCCTCACCTTTCAGAGTCAAGGGGCTTTCCCACATGCGTGCCTGGTCCCTTCACCAAGGCCCCCTCTGAGATCGACATGCAGTGCTGCTGGGAAAATCGAGCAGCGCTACCTTGCAGGATAGAGTTGCATGCTTTTCTAATGGTACTTTATATTTGTCTCCCAGTTATTAAGAGCCCATGGCTTCTGTAATTAATCCAGTGGAGGGAAAGAGGCCCAACTCCCTGGTCATTAAGTTATGTGGGAATCACCACCAACCATCTCAAAATCAGGAGTGAAGTTTCAGGAGGCTGGTGGCTAAGAGATCTACACTGATGTTTGTAGAGACGGAACTCCCAACATGTCGGCTTTGTTGGATTCTAATACATCATTTTCTTTCAGTTTTAAATCTTAATTTCCCCTTTCTCTGTGTGTGTGTGTGTGTGTGTGTGTGTGTGTGTGTGTGTGTGTGTGTGTGTTTGTGTGTGTGCACACTATGGAGGCTTCATTCTTGCTAAGTCAAGAACAACTTTCTCCTAAGTCCCTTGAACAGTCCAAGATCCATCTAGGAGGTACCAGTTTAAATCCATTGCTGAGGTTCCTGGGGCCTTAAGGAAACTCTGTGAAAGATCTGGTTTGAACTGAGTTTTCTTTCTAAACACTGCTTCTTTACGGAGGTCAGAACCACTGGTTTATAGATTCTGAGAATATCAGAACCATCAAAGGGCTGGAGAGGTGACTTGTTGGTTGAGTACTTGCTGCTCTTTCAGAGGACCCAGGTTGGAATTTCATATGTCTGTCACCACTATGGGATGTCCACAGAGATGAGACTGGGTTGGTGGAGACACCAGGAAGGAGGCTTTTGGCTCTTTTCCTCTGCACCTCAGATGGGGCTCTTTGCCAAGGGGTCCAGAGAGCCCTGGTGCTGTCTCTAATGAGTGTGTGTCTCTTTTTCTCCAAGCTTGCCACATTCTGGAATGCTGTGATGGGCTAGCCCAAGATGTCATTGGCTCCATCGGACAAGCCTTTGAACTCCGGTTCAAACAGTATTTGCAGTGTCCTTCCAAGATTCCTGCTCTCCAGGACCGGTAAGTAGCTGTGCCTGCCTCTTTGGCTTATTTAGGGTCTGTAAACATTCCTTTAAAACCAGCTCCTGACCTGTCAGGCAGTGGTGGCGCACACCTTTAATTACCAGCTCTCGGGAGGCCGAGGCAGGCGGATCTCTGTGAGTTCAAGGCCAACCTGGGCTACAGAGTGAGTTCCAGGACAGGCTCCAAAGCTACACAGAGAAACCCTGTCTCGAAAAACCAAAACAACAACAACAACAACAAAAACCAGCTTGCAGCACTGCACTCTGGGCAGACCCAGGTCATCATGGGGTTTCCAGAACTCACAGACACCTGGCTGGTGCTTGGAGGAGGCACAAAGAGCTGACAGATGGGAGCTCACATATGGCTCTGAATGGGCAGGAAACATTTTCTTGAAGCTCTAGTGACAGTACACAAGGTTACCAAAAACAACTTCATTGCAATATTATTTTTTGTCACGTGTCTTCCATAGGTCCCCTCCCTGGGTCTGAATCCACACAAGGTCTGTGCCTCATCTTTTTTTTTTTTTTTTTTTTTTTTTTGCCACAGTTAGCCAAAGCCACCTGCTGCCAGCATCATTTTTGCTTTATTGGCCTCCATGGCCTAATAACTTTGGGGCTTGTTCATCTGCCATATGGCTCTGGGCAAAATCCTTAAACTGTCTGAGTCACTGCAGCCTCATCTGAAAAGCAGGGAGAAGAGTCGCATGATAGCTGTTCACTGTTCAATGGAGTAGCAATTGTTAACACCAAATGTGGGCCACTTAGGTGATAATTAAATAAATAAGTTGGGCACATGGGGCACATGGGACGTTTAGTGGTCTTCTGTCTTTGAACTTGTGTACATTCTGTTCTCAAGGCACTTGCATAATGAAAAGCTATTATAGGCTGGGTGGTGGCTATAATAGGCCAGTGATGTACTTGCCTTGTGGGTGTAGGACCTGAGTTTTATCTCCAGAACCCACGTTTACAAACAAAAACCAGTCAGGTACAGTGGTGTGTATTTGTAATCCCAGTGCTGGGGAGGTGGAAACAAGTGGATCTCTGGGGTTCACTGGCCAGCCAGCCTAGTCTTCTTGGTGAGTTCTAGGCCAGTGAGAGACCCTTTCTCAAAAACAATGTAAAAGTCTTGAGGTTGACCTCTGGCCTACACATAAACAAATGTATGTACATCTGTGTACATGTGCCCACATATACATGTGTACACAGGAAAAATCTTTCTAATGGTATGTTCACTGCAAACAAGTATTATTTCCCTTAGGTTTACTTCTTACTCTCTTCAAACTCACAAAACCACCTTCTGTGGCATTATCATGGAGCTGGCATCTGCTCTGCTCCCTCATTATGAAGGTATCTTTCAGCTCCTATGTCTTCTTTGCCTTTCTGGAAAGACTCTTGGTTCTACAGCTGGCAAATTCCCTTTAAGGCATCCATTGTGCCTGTAATGACCTTCTTTACCCAGGTTGATGAGTTCAGCAGGATGGGACTGGAGGAGGTGTGAAGGAAATGGCCATAGCCCTGACACCTCTGACCCAAGAATGAGTCGGCATAGTTCTTTATTTTTAATGACTGAAGATGTTGGTTTACAGAATCTACACAGGGCACATGCATCATGGGTTACAGTCTCCGAATTTACAATGGTGTGGGAAGACTGAATTGCAAGGCGTATGGAGCATTTGTGTTTTGAGAACACACTGCCTTGGTTAGCTTTAATTGTCAACTGACACCACCTAGAGTCACCTGGAAAAGGGAGTCTCAGCTGAGGGTTGAACTCAGATGGGCTATGGGTCGGTCTGTAGGGGGTTGTCTTGATTGTTAATTGATGCAATGTGGCCCAGACCTCTCCAGGTAGCACCATCCCCTGGGCAGGTAGTTCTGGGCTGTATATGAAATCCAGCTGAGCATGGGCCTGTGAATGAACCAGTAAGCAGCCTTCCACCTAGGTTTCTGCTCAAGTTCCCTCTTTCACTTCCCTCAATAATGTACAGTGAACTTGTTAACTGAAATAA